>NW_027456464.1:295000-417239 GCF_040206685.1 Ascaphus truei
CTGAACCTTTGGCCTATCCTTGTACCCTCCAGTCATCCCTACCTGTCCCCCATCTACCTGTAGTCTGTATCGACCTATCAAAGGAGAATGCATTTCCCTCTATCAGTGCAAAATATTAATGGCCTCCACCCCGGGGATGTCTGACTGGGCCAACCACGGTGACCAGACTTTTAGAAAGTTTTCGCCGGTGTCATTGGCCAAACTCGTCAACTGCTCCATCCGGCATACACTGGCGACACACTTTATTCGAGCTCGGCTAGTCCCACGAATTCGGGTATACCCGGGTGTATTGAGGTTTGTGACTGTTTTCTGCCCGAGTGCATTGAGGTATTTTCAAGGCAGGGATTGAAGCATTTTATTCCAGCTGGCTGCAATACTGCACAGTATATATATATATACTGCATTACAATTCATGAATTTATGCCATCTGGTAGACACGCGAAGCATTGCAGCCTATTAAATCCTAATCATTATCATTTAACAGATCAGCCGCCCGTCAGCCAGGCATGAACCCAGGCTGGGAAGGCAAACGCAACGGGGCTTGTCAGAGGTGAGGAGCGGCGCATTCCAGGTATCTGCCAGGTACATACTGGGTATTTGCTCGAATAAAGTGTGTCGGTGCAGTACTTACCAAATTTTATTCCTAATTTTTGGGGTTGTGGGTAATTCGGGTTGCTTCCACAAGGCTGCGATTTCGCACCTCAGGGCTGTTGCAAAATGTGCAACTAATTTGTGCTCAGATCTGTTTAGCCCTTGGGTGCGCCTGCCTAACAGGAACAACCAGGGGTCCAAAGGGACCACAAGACCGAGAATTCTCTGTAGCTAATTCCTGATGGACTCCCAGATTGGGGCCACTTTAGTGCAACTCCACAGCATGGGCAGCAAGTCTGCTTGCTCCCCGCATTGTTTCGGGCACAGTGGGAGCGTAATTTCTGAGAAACGTTGCCAATCTTGTCGGGGTGAGGTACCACCTCATTAGGACCTTATATGCATTCTCCTTTAACGTGACACACATAGAACTCTTTACCATCGCTGTCACTATGGTATCCCAATCTTCATCTTCTAAAGTCTCCCCTAAGTCTGCCTCCCATTTACTCCTATAGCTGAGTTTGTTGTCACCGTCTATTGCAGGACAGACCACCTCTCTGTAAATCCTAGAAGTAAGTCCCCTAGTGTCTGTTCCTCTTGAACATACTGTAGCTGCTCAAAATTTGTTCGCCTTGGGCGTTTTGGGATTTTAGTATAGAACGCGCGCAGCTGGAGATATCTAAAAAAATTCAGAATTTGGCATCTCTTTTTCAGATTTAATTTGCTCAAAGGATTTTATTGTTTTTCGTCCCTCCAGCTGCAAGCTCGTGAGGCCCTTCTGTTTCCAGGTTAAAAAGTCAATACTACTCAGGCCCGGAGCGAAATCAGGGTTGCCCACAAACGGGGTCATTAAGGAATGCCTCACTGTGAGGGCAAACCTATACTTGGTACTTTCCCAAACTGCCAAGGAGCTGCCCACTGTGGCGAGCGGTTCTCCGACGGATTTAAATACCAGTTTTGGAAGCCAAATTAGATCCTGTAGTTCTATGGGAGCACACCACTCCTTTTCCAACTCGACCCAGCGTCTAAGGTTAGGGTGCAAGTGCCACTGTATAATTTGAGATAATTGGGCCGCTCTGAAATACGACAACAAACAAGGTACCGCCAGTCCTCCTCTTATAGTTGGCCTGATTAACGTGCTAGTCTTAATACGTGGCTTTTTATTACCCCAGACAAATTTCACCATAGAGGATTGCAGCCGGAGGATGTCTTCTTTGATAACTTGTACTGGAAGGGTCTGGAACAGATATAAAATTCTAGGGAGAAGGTTCATTTTTAAGCTCTGGATCCTGCCGATCCAAGAGATGCTATAATCTGACCACCTTCTGCGATCCTCTTCAGAGTCCTTATTAGTCTGGGGTAATTTGCTTTATATAGGGCTGTAACAGGGGACTTATCCCTGTTCAGTAATGTGCCTTTAATCTAGCAGTGTGGTAGTTAATTACTAAACACCACCTGCTTGATTAGATTGTTTACAAAAAGCCTGCATTTGAGACAGGAAGTGACTCTCTCCTTAGCTCTGACTGAGAGCTGACCTTTGGAGCTGACCAGTCTTGAGCTCTGCACAGCAGAGCTGATTTCAAGACACAGGGAAAACTACTACATCTGAAGCTGAACCAGGAAGTGAGAAGATTTTCCCTCCAAGAAACAGATAAGACTTTTATTCTTAAGAGACTGCTTATATCTGCTTATTTTCATGCTATATGTTTTGGGGCTGCGAGACATGCTTAACTAATGGAGATGTGAACTAATTGCATAGGATTTCACTAGAAATACTCCCAAGTGAATGGAAGCTTTGTTCTCCCCCCTGTGTTTGGATAATTTCCTGATGAAAAGGAACAGGCACAATAAAGCCTATTATAATTTCACATTATAAAGCCTCCTAATTGTGTACCTCTGTGAACGTCCATCTACAAGGGCGCTATAATCTTTAGTGATATTAACCCCTAAGTATTTTATGTAGGAGGCTTGCCATTTGAAATTGAAGTTAACATCAATTAGTTTTTCTGTGACCTTAGGCAGGTTTATATTTAGAGCTTCTGACTTTGACCGATTAATTGTAAAACCAGAGATCTTATTAAATTCCCCCAGCAAGCTAAACACATTCGGTAGAGAGGTAAGGGGTTTCGACAATGTTAGAATAACATCATCTGCATACATGGCCACCTTACGTGACTGCTCCGTGATTTGTATCCCTGCTATGTCTGGGCTTAGATGGATGTGTGCCACCAAGGGCTCAATGCATAATGCAAAGAGTAGGGGGGACAGGGGACAACCCTGTCTGGTGCTGCTCTTTATCTGCAATTCTTCCGACGGGAAGCCCTGGTGCCTGACTCTTGCCGTCGGACCCCGATACAGAGCTAGAATTGTGTTAATCATTCTCCCCCCCAGGCCAAACTCCTTCAGCGTCCCTCTCAGGTAGGGCCAGTCGATTCGATCAAACGCTTTCTCAGCGTCCAGACTTAACACCATTGACGGAATATTTTTCCTCTTAGCCAAATCGATTAAATCTATTATCAGTCTGCCGCCTGTCTGCCGCATATGAAACACACCTGATCAGGATGGACCAGCTTTGACATTGCCTGGTTAAGACGGTTGGCCAATAGTTTGGAGAAAATGTTAGTGTCCGAATTAATTAATGAGATAGGTCTGTAAATTTTACAGTCCGCTGAGTCCTTTCCTTGTTTATGGATCACTGAGATGGACGCCTGCAGCATTGGGCCTGGGATGGGGGCACCCGCTAAGAAGGAATTAAATAGTTTTAGTAAATGAGGAGCAAAGATTTTCCAAATTTTTTTATGATATAGATTAGAGAAGTGTAAGGAATACACACCTCAGTTTACTGTTTACCTTGTCTTGCAGACTTGTGCAGTCCTGGAACACTCCTCCTGGTATCTACAGCAGCTGTGCAAGCTATGACTGCAGTCCCAGCTTGGGCTCAGTCATTAGAGCAATGCTGTCACACGCCCCTTCTGCTATTGGTTCACTGACCTTTAAATACTATATTCCCACAATGCTTCTCTGCCGAGCATAGATCCTTCTTGGATGTTACCTGTGTTTCTGCCACGAGCCCTGGCTTGTTCTCTCGTTACGTATCTCTCTGTTTTTGTTCCAGTTCGTTGTACTCGTCCAGTTTCCTCCAGGCCTGCTGCTGCTATGCTGAGTTCCTGGTTCTTAGAGACCTGCTTACTTTTGCACTGTAACACAGGGTTACCAGTGCTGCCTGGTGGTGTGCCCATTGCGGTCAGTCTTCCCTCTCCTAGACCGGCGCCATGGGCCATGGACGCCACTCGCGTAAACCTCGTTCCCGACCTGCAGCGATTGCACTGAAGCAAAAAGACCAGCTTGATTTCCTGTTGCCGACTCCCTGCTTGGACTACGACTACCCGGATATCTCCTACCCTGACTCTGGCTCGTCCAACGACTATGCTATTATCTCCAGTCCTGAACCCGGCCTGTTTGACTATGAACTGCGCACTCCGGACCAGTCTGCGTGGTCTAAGGTCGGTGATTTCACAACCCAGCCACAGCCCCGTGGTCCGGCCCCGGATTGTGGCGAGCACAACTGTGACAGTATGCTCGGCCGCACAAAACCGGACCGCGCCGTGGTGGGGGTTGGTAAATGTGTAACTAAACCTATGTCCCAGGCTGCGGACCAGTCCCTGTTTGAAGAACAGTATTTGTTTGAAAAACTGCCTCCGCCTAATCCTGCTTGTATGTACGAAGTGTTAACCCCTGCAGAAAGACTGACTCGTAAAGAAATACTGACTAAATCTCAGGAATGTAGAGAGTTAAAGAAGATGTTTCAAGCCCAGTACTCCCAACTGCTCCTTCTTAGGTCCACTCCGGGACTGGAAACTGGGGATTTTGGGGTACTGGTTCAGGCCATAGACACCACCCTTAAATTATTCCTGGAATTTGACAGGAACATAAGTGAGCGTGAACCTCTACTTGCTGCCTACGCACAGACTATTCACAAACCCTTTTCTGTCAGTCTTGTTGTTAAACTTGTGGGGGTACCTCCCTCTCCAAAAAATGTCCAAACCACCCCACTATCACTGCCCCCTAAGGTAGAAGCTGCCATGATTTCTAGCCCTGATTGCACCTCCCATTGCTTAAATCCCAAAGATATGTCTGCGTTAACACCTGCCAGTCAGGTCTGTGAGGTTCCCGTGGTGTATACTTGTATTTCAAATGCTACGGTCCTAGTGTCTGAGAATCTACCCACACTTTCTAACTCAGAATCCCTAACTCCTGCCCTTGAGGTTTTTTCTGCTTTAACCCCTGATAGGCAGCTCTGCGTGCTCCCCATGTCAGGGAAGGAACCCCTTCTGCTTCAACTTTCTAAGTTAGAATCCCTAAGCTCTGTTCCCGAGCTCATTCCTATATTAACCTCTGCGGGTCAGCCCTTTGAGCCTCCTTTTGGTAATCCCCTGTTTGCCAGCTGAGGCCACATCCTTGGCTCCAGAGGAGGAACTCCTTGTATCCTCAATTTCCGAGGCAAATCTCCCTCTTTTTGACTCTCAGGTATTATCTGCATTGACCCCTGTAAATCCTTGCTGCCCCCAGGCTAATGCATCCTTTCTAACATCAGAGAATGAATCCCCAAGTCTGACAGCAGAGGTTGCACTGAATGACTCCCCTAAGCCTGCGGAGTCCTTGGATTTTCTTTGATATATCCCCCTGCTTCAGCTCAAGTTTCCGTTGCCGTGTCCCCTGAAACTTCTGCTAAAATACTGGTTCCAGTTAAAGGTATTCAGGAACCGTTTTTTCCCCTAAGCCTGTTCGCAGAATCCCCACTCCCAGGTACTGTTTTTCGCTGACCCAGTCTGTCACTCAGAGTGCTGAGATCCCTGCTTCAGCACATAGTTCCCTTGTCATGGAATCTGTAGTCTTTTCTGATTTCCCAGACACTCCTTCCCAAGCAACCCCTCCAGAGATCAGCGTATCTGTTTTCACCCCCTTAGTACAGTCAGTGACCATCCTGCCTACATTACAAATTCAGGTGTATAAATCTGAGTTATTTTGTCTTCCTTCACTTGCTAAACCTCAGTCCTTTAGCACTGCATCTAAATGTGCTCCAGCAACCGTTGGGTTATTCAGGGCTAAGATTAAAACCCCTGTGTTAAAGGTTACCTTCTCACACATATCCTGTAAACCTAGAACATCCATGATTAGTTCTAAGTCACTTTCCACAGTATCTGATTTTCTTATTAGTGAAACCCAGACACCCACATCACTGGCTAGCAGTTCCGTTATCAGAATTTTTGCACTAGTAAACATACCTATTTCTGATTTTGTCATGACAAGTACCCTAGATAGGGTCCTTGCAGTTTTTGATAAAACTCTTTTTCCTTCTAAGGTTTCTGCTATTAAGAGTTTTCCCGGTTCCAACTTACCGCTTATTAACCCTCTAACTTCCCCAGTACCCGTCACTGATTCCCAGGCATCAGCTTCAGATGCTAGTTCTCCTTCTACCAGTGTCCCTGCAGTGCCAGATGTCCCTGTTACAGATTCTGAGCCTCCAGCTTCAGACACTAGCTCCACTCCCTCCGCTGCCCTTGCACTGCCTGATTGTCAAGTTCCAGATATTAAAGCTCCAGAGCCTACTCCCACTCCTATGACAAGTACGATTCCCTTGGAGTTCGTTGCAGCACGTAATCCGTCTCATGCGGTTGTTCAAATCTCTGCAAGGACCTGTATACCTTCCCTGGACTCTGTTGCCATATATGAAGTAACCCTTGCTGCGCTCCAAATCCCCGGTGTGGGAGGGCAGTTTCTTTTCACGGACCATTCGGTGGCCCCTGAAGTACCTCAGTAGGACTTTAACTATGGGGTTTCTCTCCCTATTGTCTCTGGCTTGGATTTTGGGAAGTGGAGATAACAGACTATACTGTCTCTCTCTCAGCGTTCTACAATATTTGGCAGCTCCACTACTGATTGCTTCTCTGCCTCAGCGAACCCATAGTTATCTCTCACGGAACCTTCTGTTGTGCCTGTGTCCTCTGTGTTGGAAATACTCAGTTCGCACCTCCAAGATTTCGGTCCCTAAGCCTGGTTTACTGTTCACCTTGTCATCTACTATACCCATACCTGGCAATGCACCCACCCACCCTATACCATCACTGACCACTACCCGGAAAACCTCTGGAGGAGAAGACCCTCTCAAATTTCCACATGCGGATGTCAGCAAAGACTTTGTCTGTCTGGAAGGTCGCCCTGGTATACTCTTTCAGCTATTGGTGCCTCTTGTCCTGAACTTTGGTACCACTACTAGGGACTGGGCTCCCAGCGGGGGCCCTTCTGCCATTTCTGCTCCGGAACCCCCTGGCTCTTCACAGCCTTGGATTTCCAAGCCATTTCGCGTGGCGAGCCACGTACCAATAATTTCTCTACCACCACTCTTATATCCTAAGTTTGTACTCGCCAATGAACTGCTGGTTTACGGATCCCCTGCTCGCCTAAAACAATTTAGGAATAACTCCATGTCTCCGAGACCAATGAGTGCCTACGAGTCTCTGTACCACAACTCTTCTCTCCATCCTAGACAATTCCGGAACAATTCCAGGTTCCCCAAATCTAGGAGGGGTTATGTTCGCCCTGAGGTCTCACCTGAAGAGGGGGGTGGGTACTGAAAGGAATACACACCTCAGTTTACTGTTTACCTTGTCTTGCAGACGTGTGCAGTCCTGGAACACTCCTCCAGGTATCTACAGCAGCTGTGCAAGCTATGACTGCAGTCCCAGCTTGGGCTCAGTCATTAGAGCAATGCTGTCACACTCCCCTTCTGCTATTGGTTCACTGACCTTTAAATACTATATTCGCACAATGCTTCTCTGCCGAGCATAGATCTTTCTTGGATGTTACCTGTGTTTCTGCCACGAGCCCTGGCTTGTTCTCTCGTTACGTATCTCTCTGTTTTTGTTCCAGTTCGTTGTACTCGTCCAGTTTCCTCCAAGCCTGCTGCTGCTTTGCTGAGTTCCTGGTTCTTAGAGACCTGCTTACTTTTGTGCTGTAACACAGGGTTACCAGTGCTGCCTGGTGGCGTGCCCATTGTGATCAGTCTTCCCTCTCCTAGACTGGCGCCATGGGCCATGGACGCCACTCACGCAAACCTTGTTCCCGACCTGCAGCGATTGCGTTGAAGCAAAAGGACCAGGTTGATTTCCTGTTGCCGACTCCCTGCTTTGACTACGACTACCCAGAAATCTCCTACACCGACTCTGGCTCGTCCAACGACTATGCTGTTATCTCCAGTCCTGAACCCGGCCTGTTTGACTATGAACTGCGCACTCCGGACCAGTCTGCGCGGTCTAACGTCGTGATTTCACAACCCAGCCTCAGCCCCGCGGTCCGGCCCCAGTTTGTGGCGAGCAAACCCGTGACAAGAAGCCACTCGGCCCAGGGGCTTTAGAAGGCTTCAGTGACTTCATTACCTCTATTAGCTCCTCTAATGTGAAGTCTTCTTGTAGTGCCTCCCTTTCCTCTCTGCTCAACTTGAGCAAACTTGCCTCTGATAGGAATGCTCTTAGCTGAGTACATGTGGCCTCGCTCTGACAGACCTTCACCCCATCATATAGGGTCTCGTAATAGGCTTTGATTTCTTCAACAGTTAGTTTGGGGTCAGAAGTAAGGTCACCTTTCCTTGTCCGAATTAACTGAATATGGAAGTGTTGTGATTTTTCTTTTAATTTGTTGGTAAGTAGGGTATCTGGTTTGTTTGTTTTTTCCAAAAAATTCCTCTTGGACAAAGAAAGATTGTGGTGACTCAAGACCGCATGAACCGAACAGTTTGTTGTCTCCCGGGTGCTCGGGTTCGGCACTTTGCGGATCGGGTAGAGAAGATTGTTGGGGTGGGCTGGGATTGACCCGGCGGTCTTGGTACACGTTGGCACCAATGACAAAGTTCGAGAAAGAGGGAGGGTCCTAAAAAATGATTACAGGGATCTAGGCCAAAAGCTTAAGGCAAGGACCTCCAAGGTAGTATTTTCTGAAATACTACCAGTACCATGCGCTATTGCAGGGGGACAGTCAGAGATCAGGGAGGTTAATGCATGGCTAAGAAAGTGGTGCAGGAAGGAGGGGTTTGGGTTTTTAGAGCACTGGGACTCCTTTTCTGTGAGGTGCCATCTATATTCTAGGGACGGATTGCACCTCAATGAAGAGGAATCTTCTGTGCTAGGGGGGAGAATGCTAAAAAGGTTGGAGGAGATTTTAAACTAGGATGGAGGGGAGGGGAATGAAACAGATAATGAACTAAATGGAATAGATGAGGATACAAGGTGGTATGGAGGTAGAATGGGGGCAAGTGCAAGTTTGACAAGCAGTGAGACACCCATAGTAAATGCAGATAATACTAGAACATTTCTAAAGACTAAACCAAGTGGGAGCAGAAAGGAAGGAGCAGATAAGATAATAGTACAGGCTGAAAAAAAACCTGAAATGCATGCTTGCTAATGCAAGAAGCCTGACAGATAAAATGGGGGAGCTTGAATTAATAGCTGCAAGGGAGCAGTATGATATCATAGGCATTACTGAAACATGGTGGGATGAAACTCATGACTGGACAGTTAATTTAGAGGGTTATTCTCTTTTTCGGAAGGATCGAACAAATAGAAGGGGGGGTGGAGTATGTTTATATGTTAAACTGGATCTAAAACCTATTATAAGGGATGATATCTATGAAGGGAATGATGAAAATTTAGAGACTTTGTGGATAGAAATTAGCAGTGGAGGTAAAAGAATAAAGAAAATGTTTTTGGAATATGTTATAAACCACCAAATATCTGTGAGATTGAGGAAGCTAAAATATTTTTGCAAATGGAGAAGGCATCATAACTGGGTCATGTTTGCATAATGGGGTATTTTAATTATCCTGACATAGACATGGGCAATGAGATTAGCGTTACAACAAAAGGGAACAGGTTTTTGGGGGTGCTTAAAGACAATTATATGACCCAAATTATTGAGGAACCAACCAGGAGAGGAGCAGTTCTGGATTTGGTCATATCAAACAATGTAGAAGTAATAACAAATATTCAAGTCCTGGAACATTTGGGTAACAGTGATCATAAAATGGTCTAATTTGAAATAAATTATCAAAAAACAGATTATTTGGGTTCAACAAAGACTTTAAACTTTAGAAAGGCAGATTTTAATAAACTGAGGTCTAATCTAGTAGTAATACAATGGGATGATGTTTTTGCAGGGAAAAATGTAGAAGATAAATGGGCAGACTTTAAAACATTGTTAGAAAAGCACACTTATAAGTGTATACCCTTGGGTAATAAGTATAAAAGAAATAAGTCAAAACCAATGTGGCTAAATAAACAGGTAGGGGAGGAAATGGACAAGAAGAGGAAGGAGTTTAGATTCTTTAAGTCAGAAGGGACAGAGACATCGTATCAGAATTATAAGGAATGTAAAAAAAATTGCAAAAGGGCAATCAAATTAGCAAAAATGGATAATAAAAAAAGGATTGCAATAGAAAGTAAGGTCAACCCTAAAAAGTTCTTTAAGTACCTTAATAACAAAAAAATGGGAAAAGAAAATATAGGACCCTTTCAGTGTGAGATGGGCAGGCAGATTATTGGAGATAAGGAAAAAGCAGAGGTACACTGGCGACACACTTAATCGCAGTGTGGCCAGATCCGCAAGCCGGGAGATTTCCCGGCTTGCTAGTGGCCGCCCCTCGGCATGCCGCACGTCACCGACGCGCGGTCACGCGTCTTCGGGAGCCTGCGCCCCCTGCACGCGCGTCCAGGGCTCCCCGAGGGAGCCCTGGTGTCCCGCGATGTGGGGGACGGCGGCAGGGGGTTCCGGGGGACCCGGCGGACCCGGCAGCGGTAGGGAGAGCGCCCCGATCGGAGGGCACTCTTCCGCTGCTTCGGCGCGCGCCCGTCACCCTCCGGCGCGCGCCAGGATACTGCTGCGGCCAAGAACGGGCAAATGCTCGAAAAAACTTGGCCGCAGCAGTATTAAACAAATTCTTTGCCTCTGTGTTTACCAGGGAAGAATCAAGTTCAATAGTAGTGCCGCAGGTGGAAGCCACAACCTCCATATTAATGACCAATTGGTTAACTGAGGAAGAAGTTCATAAGCGACTTGAAAAAATTAAAGTAAATAAGGCACCCGGCCCCGATGGCAAACATCCAAGAGTTCTCAAGGAGTTAAGCTCAGTAATAGCAAAATCATTATATTTAATATTCAAGGACTCAATTTCCAAAGGCTCAGTACCACAAGATTGGCGTAAAGCAGATGTGGTGCCTATATTTAAAAAGGGAGCTAAATCACAACCGGGAAATTACAGACTTGTAAGCCTGACTTCAATAGTAGGGAAACTACTTGAAGGTTTAATACGGGATAATATTCAGGAATACCTAATGGAAAACAAAAATTTTAGTAATAGTCAGTATGGATTTATGAAGGATAGATATTGCCAAACTAACCTTATTTGTTCCTTTGAGGAGGTAAGTAGGAATTTAGACCAGGGTAATGCAGTTGATGTGGTTTACTTAGATTTTGCAAAGGCTTTTGATACGGTTTCACACAAGAGGTTGGTGCACAAAATAAAGAAAATTGGACTCAGTAATAATATATGCACCTGGATTGAAAATTGGTTAAAGGACAGACAACAGAGGGTTGTCATAAATGGAACTTTTTCAGGTTGGGCTAAAGTCGTGAGTGGAGTACCTCAGGGATCGATACTGGGACCCCTGCTTTTTAACTTGTTTATTAATGATCTTGAGGTTGGGATCGAGAGCAAAGTCTCCATCTTTGCTGATAATACTAAATTGTGTAAGGTAATAGAATCAGAGCAGGATGTAATTTCTCTTCAGAAGGACTCGGAGAGACTGGAAACGTGGGCAGGTAAATGGCAGATGAGGATTAATACAGATAAATGTAAGGTTATGCATTTGGGATACAATATATTGGGGGAATCCTTGATGGAGAAGGATTTAGGAGTGCTTGTAGACAGCAGGCTTAGCAATAGTGCCCAATGTCATGCAGGAGCTGCAAAGGCAAACAAGATCTTATCTTGCATCAAACGGGCAATGGATGGAAGGGAAGTAAACATAATTATGCCCCTTTACAAAGCATTAGTAAGACCACACCTTGAATATGGAGTACAATTTTGAGCACCAATCCTAAGAAAAGACATTATGGAACTGGAGAGAGTGCAGAAAAGAGCCATAAAATTAAAAAAGGGGATGTACATTCTCACCTATGAGGAGAGGCTAGCTAAATTAGATTTATTTACATTTGAAAAGAGGCATCTAAGAGGGGATATGATCTATATACAAATATATTCAGGGACAATACAAGGAGCTTTCAAAAGAACTATTCATCCCACAGGTAGTACAAAGGACTCGGGGCCATCCCATAAGGTCGGAGGAAAGGAGATTTACCAGCAACATAGAGAAGGGTTCTTTACAGTAAGGGCAGTTAAAATGTGGAATTCATTACCCATGGAGACTGTGATGGCAGATACAATAGATTTGTTCAAAAAAAGGTTGGACATCTTTTTAGATGGGAAAGGTATACAGGGATATACCAAATAAGTGTACATGGGAAGGATGTTGATCCAGGGATTAGTCTGATTGCCAATTCTTGGAATCAGGCAGGAATTAATTTTTCCCCTTAATGGGGTTTTTTGTTTGCCTTCCTCTGGATCAATAAGTAAGTATAGATATAGGATAAAGTATCTGTTGTCTAAATTTAGCATAGGTTGAACTTGATGGACCTACGTCTTTTTTCAACCTCATCTACTATGTAACTATATGTACTTTGTAATGCTGCAATAGCCTTGCTCGCGTTCTGTTTACCCCCTGATGTCCCGCTAGCGGAATAAAGTGTGCTACCCGTAACAGTTGCTGTTGGTACCCCTGGGGCACTACTAGCTGTCGCTCACCGGTCAACCCCTCCTCTATCCCCGGGATCCCTGCTTCTCTGTACAGGAGTACCCCGGTGCCATAGGCAGTGCTCAGTGCCCTCCCCTGCCTGAGACTCGGACGCCCGAAGTCTCATGCCGGCCAGGCTGTGGTCGGTCTTCACTGCCTCCCTAACTGGGCTCCTAATTCTGGCCACCCTCCAGTCAAGTCTATGTCGGGGAAACGGGGTACAGTGAGGGGGAACAGTAAGTCAGTCTGTGATTGCAACTGTGCCTGGCTTATCTCCCTGGGCTCCTCAGCGCCCTCTGCTATCTTTGGTCCCAAATGCAGTGGGACTGGAGCCGCCGCCATCGCCGCCATCTGGCTCCGGGTGACTGCTGCTACAGCAGAGGGTCTTGGTACCCAATCGTAGGTGCAGGTCATCTGTCCCAGATCATTGCCAAGGAGAACATCTGCATCCAAATCGGGTAAAACTCCCACCTCCCGCACACCCTGTCCCTCCCCCCAATCCAAAAAGATTTGGGCAATCTGGAGAAACCGTAGCTCTCCGTCTGCCACTGTAATCTGCATCCTGGGTCCCGGGAGCAATTCCTCTGGTCGTACAATATCATGTCGTACCAGGGGTACTGCAGCACCTGATTCCAGCAAGCCGATTGATTGCCAGTCACCAACTGTGACCGGGGTGAGGTGTCTGCTCCGGCCATCCATCTGCTGTAGTGCTGTGCTGGGATGTCCTCCGCTCTTGGCTGTAGGCACTGAAGAAACCGGGACAGGCATTGCATGGGACGTCTTGCTGGGAGTTGTTTCCATGACTGGTCCGGAATCCTTGGTGGAAGCCACCCGCATGCGGGCTACCGGCTTCACAGCTGGGGTGCTTTGCCCCTGATGGGGTGCGCCGGAATGCTGGGGTTCCGGGCAATCTGGTCGGATGTGACTGGTGCGGTTGCAGTTGTAGCACCGGTGCTCGTGCCGGAGCTCTCCCGATTTCGGTGGACTGCTGCCCGCAGGGGGCCTCTGAGTCCATTGGGGAGTACTGCCCATCTTCTTGTCTGGGGCCACTGCCACCGCTGCTTTGGCTGCTGCCTTGGCGAGCATTAGCGCCCGGCTGGAGATATAATCATCTGCGAGCCTCGCTGCCTCCTGGTAAGTCTTAGGTTTTTTGTCATACACCCAAGCCCTCACTGCCGGAGGACACTGCTGCATGAGCTGCTCCTGGAAAATCAGATCCAGCAGGACCTGGTAAGTCTTTGCCACATAACTCTCCACCTATCGGGTCCCGTACAATGCCATGCGGGTAACGTAAGTCACATAAGACTCCAGGGACTGTCTCTCGTCCAGCCGGAATTTGCCCCGGTAGGCTTCAGGAGTGAGACCATATTGAATTAACAACAGCTCTTTTAAATGATCATAGTCATCAGCATATTCCTCTGGGAGCGCAATCATGGTCTGCTTAGCCAGAACAGACAGCAAGGAGTCTAATCGCATGACCCAGTGCTGGGGAAGCACTTTGTACCGCCGGCACTGTGTTTCAAAGTTCTTTAGGAAATTGTCAATCTGGTCGGTACCTTCCACAAACTTGGCGAGACTGTGATGGTCCAGCTTGGGAGTATCTCGGTCATGGTGGACAGGGGGCGATAAACGGGCCGGTTCACCGCCATTGTGATGAACTGCGGCGACTCCTCCGGGTTCCCTCTGTCTCCCCACGCGGTGATCAGTGTCAGCATTTCAGGGGTGAACGCACTGGTAGCCGCAGTGACCAATATCCCTCCTGCTGCACTGCTCCCGGGTGGTGCTCCCGCTCCCTCCCCGGGATTCCACCGTCCCGGAGCTGGGTCCATTCCCTGCTTTCCGGGCGGTTGCACGACTGCGAGCGGAGCTGTACTTTGGAGCTCCGCAAGCCAGGCTTCGTGGTCTCTGATCGCCTTCTCCATCTGCTCGACATCTTGGCCCTCCATGGCCAGTCCGTATTCGTGGCACTTTTCCCATAGCTGAGCCCTGGTCCGGATATTAGATGAGCCGGCACCCTCGCTCATGGTTCAAGGCTGGTAGGTGTTCGGTCTGAACAGTGAGGTGGTGTTATAGCTCGTGTTATATGTTGAACACCCGTGTGTTCAATATCTTTAGTCTTAGGAACTCGCAATTCACCCGAGTTCCAACTGTATTACAGAGTCCCGCAGTAAACTGTAATACAGGTTCAATTCAATCCCGCCGCTGCCACCAGTTTATTATATGCCTTTCACGGTAACTTGTGATAGGATATAATATACACCAAATAACTGGGTTGAATTGAACACGACAGATATAATAAAGAGAATTTATTCCTTAGATAGGTGAACACAGCAGCTAGTACAAATAACAGTAAATAAGAAAATATGGGGAATGACCCCCAAGGTATACCGAGGCTACTACCCAGGTTAAAATTATATCAGTCCATAAACCAGGGAGGAAGACACCACTCTTCTTAAGATGAAGTAATAAAAGCTATATAAGCTTCATAAGTATCCAGACTATTTCAGGGTGGTGGGCTAGGGAGTGTATTCCGGTAGAAGTACAGAAAGGCACCTCCAGGGAGGTGTCTAAAGGTAAGTCAATGTATCCGGTGTCCGTCTGCCTCACCTCCACCCTGTGTCCAACGATGAAATGGTTCAGCTGGTCAATACTCACAGGTATAAAGCGATCTGCCTACAACACTGAAATAGGAGCAGTCTCCGTCCTGGCTGCTTGTGGTGTCGGCGTGCTCCAGCCGGAAATGACGACCGAGGAAGAAGAAACAGGTAACAGCGATCACAGCTCCTCCAATCAGCCAACGCATTGAAAAAGTAAAAAACTTTATTGGATGTAAACAGTGAACATCAGCAGCAGTTCACTCTTTGATAAAGTCCGCTATTGGACGAAACGCGTCAGAGTGAACTGCTGCTGATGTTCACTGTTTACATCCAATAAAGTTTTTTACTTTTTCAATACAATGGCTGATTGTAGGAGCTGTGACCGCTGTTACCTGTTTCTTCTTCCTCTAGTACAAATAACAGACAAGAAATAACACTTACTTAGGGATTGGAATGATGAAGTAATCAGGACCCAGGATTAGCAATTCATATATCAATCAGGCATCAAGTTGTTGGTAAGAATGAAGACAAAGAGCATAGGACTGACACTGGTTTTTATGTAATTCCAGTCCTATACCTTATCATTGAGTGCAGATTATTGGAGAACAATTAACTGCACCCAATCTCTAACGTGGGAACAGTAATAGATCATTCCCCCCAGCTAGTTGGCACATGCGTACTTCTGGCCCTGGGAGTCTCATTTCTTTAGCCCCACACAAAAGTCAGAGCGCCTACATATCTACCAGACCTGGATCTGGTCAGGAAACCCTTTGTCTGTAGGTGTGAATTACAACACTTACAGACCACTCAAGCCTTGCGTTTCTCTGCCCTAATGTATACAGCCAGAGTGGCGGAGCCTTTGATCAGGGGGTCTGTTTTAGACAATGGGTCGCCCCCCTGAGCTTTTACATTTCACAGAGTCAAAAACCTTTGCGGGCTTTAATCCCCGCTTCGAAATACAATATATTTCCCAATATCAAGGTATATTAAAATAATCCGTTTGGCTGGGCCGAGCGGGCTGAAATTTGCAGTCCCTCATGCCGGAGGTGACTCTCCATGGTGGCCAAGTTTCAGCTCGCTGCGACCTACCGAACCGGAGATACAAAAACACAGTTTAAAAACCCTTTTTGAACATGAGGCTTTTTTCCGCCATGAAAGTCAGTGGCAGGAACCCAAATTTTGCAATTACCCTAACTCCGTTCTGTTGCCCCGAGAGGGTCGGTATTTGCCATGCAATCCTGCCGGAACTAGGACTACATGGTGGCCGAATCTAAGCCCTCTAGGTTGGACAGAACCGGATTTATGGGCTCTGGGTTTCTCCCATTCGGACTTAGTCGTTTTACCGCGCTGCTCTTCCCTCGGCCATTGGAGTCAATGGCGCGACCCTTTACAGGGGTCCTTAATCCTCGGACCCGGTGGTGGTCGAGTGTGGGGGTTCCTAGGATCTAGGGGCAAAAATAATTTTATTCCTGGGTGCCCTAGGACCTAAGTTTCCCACGCCAATTGTGCTTGAACTTGACCTAGTGTGATCAAAGCACTTTTTTAGAGATTGTGTCCGCTTTTGCGGTCTGCAGGTTTTGGATGGCTGCCAACCCGTTCCTGGAGGTCGGCGTCGAGGAATCCCTATTGAAATGAATGGCTCCAATGACTTACAATGGGGAACCGCCGCTCCTCTTCTCGGGCGCCATCTGCTGGTCTTCTATGGGAATGGGCCCAAACCGCCGGATTCGCCATTGGAATGCATGGAGCTGCAATGGCAACCTATGGGAAGCTGCAAAATGGAGCCTGAAAAGGTGGGAAAATGGAACAAAGGGCTATAATCACTTCCTAACTATTAACCCTTCTCCTCCCGAACGGATCCCAGTGTGAGTGTTGGTGCATACACTGGAATGGTGACAGTACATTATTACAGGGGAATGCACATTTGGATAATGCAGCAAGGTAAAAACACATTCCTGGACCGCAGTCCAGTTAACCCCATGCCACACTGGAGGGGTCAGGGGATGGCCATATGGGGTGCAACCCCTTTAATACCGGGCCAATCCCCCTCTCCCTCTACATACACCATCCATTTTGTGGATTCACTGCACATTGAATACACATCGACTAAACATCGAATATACATTCTTATGCTTGTATTTCTTTCTACTCGCAGCTATACCTGTTAAAAAGATTTCAAAGGATCTCAGCATGAGAATTAAGGAAATGTACATGAGCGGACAATGAATTGCAGATATCCATCACTGGTTAGCTGCTTCTGGCCTCGTTGTGCCATCAACCACCGTGTGCTATCATGCACATGGAAAAAACAAACAACACACGAGGACACCAACGGTAACTGACGCGTAAGTATATTTATATAACTATATAATACAGTATATCTATTCTTGTTTATATTGCTGCATATTAATATAACTATATAGTATAGATCTATCTAATTTTATAGTTATTTCGATATATTTATATAACTACAGTATATAATACAGTATATCTATTATTGTTTATATTGTTGCATATTAATATAACTATATAGTATACTGTACTGCTGCGACCAGCTTTATTCTAGCATTTGCCCGTCTTGTCCCGCCGAACTTGGCGGCACGCCAGCCGCATTTGCCGCATATTCCCCACGTCCGTGACATCCTTCCCTGACCTCTGGCTCTGCTCTGCCCCTCTGCTCCGGGCTCCAGAGTGGCGGAGCCTTTGATCAGGGGGTCCCCCGGCGTCCCCCTCTGCTCCCACATCCCCCCTTTCCGCGCCACCACCTTCGGGTGAACTCTGGGCACGGGCGCCATGTGCGCTCCAGGTTACTGCTGCGGCTGAGAACGGGCAAATGCTCGAATAAACTCGGCCGCAGCAGTATATAGTATAGATATATCTAATTTTATAGTTATTTCGGTATTGAAAAAAGCGTAAATAAAAAACACAGTCTTAGGTTATTTTGAAACAGAATAACACGTGAATTTATTCAAATCAAGTGCACAACGGAGACAGCTTTTGATAAAAAGCTCTCTAACAATAACTTAGTATGCCATATATTTATATCCTAAAACCAAAAGCTCCACCCCTTTATGGGGGGGCTTGCACGTCACTAATATTACCTCATTTTGTAATACATAACAATACTAAAGCTGATGTCATTTTGGAATACATAATAATACTGGATAACTGTCTGTAAGCTAAAAATCATTATGGGGTTAAATGTGATGTCAGTTCTGCCACTTGGCACATTGTATGAGAAACATTTTATCTTAGACTACTAACGAGGCTTTCTCATAATATGTGGCCTGTTTACACTTTCAATTTGGAAGCTATTTGGATGAGGAACGATCAATAAAGTCAGCTAGGAGCGAAAACATTCCATTCTCTGTTTCACACAGATTTCTTCACATAGAATGATGACATTGAAACTCACAAAGACAAGACAAGATGGTGGACTGAAAATAGTCAAACAAAATGGCTGCTTTGATCCTAATGCTGTTATGTTAGACCCCCTAATGTCTCAACTTCGTCAGTCCCTCCTCTGATTCTTTTAAACATTGTTTTTTGAGAATTATTGGCATGATTTTAGTCAAGAAACACGTTGGGAGGCACAGGGGTGCTCCATCATCTCATAATGCTGCTTGAGGGTATAGGACAGTGCACGCGGGTGCCTGCCAAATGTAGTCATAGTCTCGTAGTATGGCGTTATAGCCAAATTCTTTTCCAGAGTTAGAACATTGTACTTGGCATCTTCTTTCTTCAAGGGACTGCTGTAAATTGGTTCAGCAAACAATGGCATTATGTCTGCAGAGGGGGTTGCATATTTGTGGATCATGCCTTTGACAAACGTAACACAAACATAGATGACGAGTATCACAATCACACACATTACCGCATTCAAAAATTTCACTCCTAGTGATTCCACCAATCCACCCAGCCCCAAAGGGTTCCAGTCTGTGTCACTTTCCTTCCTAAGTCTTTCTTGAATTTCTTCTATCTTGTCTAACTCATGCTGTACCTTGCCACTCTGATCTTGGATGAAAACACAACATTGTTCTTTAATTAGGGCACATACACCTCCTTTTGATGCTAAAATGTAATCTAAAGCCACTCTATTTTGTAAAGCCATAGGCCTGATCTGGACCTGTTCTTGGTTTAGTGGTGCAATAGCTGTAGTGGTGTGATTGAGGACATCCTCTAACACATCTGTTAATGGATTTAGCCTGTCATATAGTAACCCACCTCCTACTGCTGCGGCCGAGTTTATTCGAGCAATTGCTCGTTCTCGGCCGCAGCAGTAACCTGGCGCGCGCCGGAGGGTGCCGGGCGCGCGCCGAAGCCTCGGAGGAGAGGCCCGCCGATCGGGGCTTCCCCCTCTCCTCACCGGGTCCGCCGGGTCCCCCGGAACATCCCGCCGCCGTCCTCACATCCGCGCGACACCAGGGCTCCCTCGGGGAGCCCTGGGCACGCGTACAGGCGGCACAGGCACCCGATGACGCGTGACCGCGCATCGGTGATGCGCGGCACACTGAGGGAGTGCGGCTCGCAAGCCGGGACATATCCCGGCTTGCGGAATGAGCCGTACTCAAATAAAGTGTGCCGCCTGTGTACATTTAGAACTAAACTAACCCAGAATTGTTCTTTCCAATAACTACTTTCAGCCCTGAAATATTTGGTGTTTGTAGTGTGTAAAAATGGATACAAAAATGCTAGACCTTTCTGCTGCTAGCTAAAGAAAATGGCATCTATCTCTACCATCATATATTTTGAGAAGTAGCACAACATTCTTTTACTGAGACTTTGTGATGTTTGTGGGTGAGATGGTGAATTAGTGTAGTGTTACCTTGACCATGGTGATAGATATCTGCGATGTACTGCTGCGGCAGAGTTTATTCGAGCATTTGCCCGTTCTCTGCCGCAGCAGTAACCTGGCGCGCGCCGGAGGGTGCCGGGCGCGCGCCGAAGCAGCGGAAGAGCGCCCTCCGATCGGGGTGCTCTCCCTACCGCTGCCGGGTCCGCCGGGTCCCCCGGAACCCCCTGCCGCCGTCCCGCGATCGCAGGACAACAGGGCTCCCTCGGGGAGCCCTGGACGCGCGTGCAGGGGGCGCTGACACCCGATGACGCGTGACCGCGCATCGGTGACGCGCGGCACGCCGAGGGAGTGGGGCTAGCAAGCCGGGGCATCCCCCGGCTTGCGGATCTAGCCCCACTCGAATAAAACGTGTCGGTACTGTATAAGGAACACAGGCAGATGAGTATTGTTGACAAAGCTCCGCAGAGCATCATCATGACAATCCTGTCATCTCTCTGTGAAGGTTATACCTTCGCAGACCCAATGGTGCATTCATCTTAAAATTCTAACTTATACACACTATAAAAGAATAAAAATATTGAGTCTTTGAAAAAATTAAATGTTCTGAGTCTTTGAAAAAATGAAATGTTCCTGATAAGATCAGGCCTCTGCCTGGTATCTTATTTTCCTCGTTGGTTAACGGTTAGAGTTGTGACTCGGCAAGACATTAACTTGATGCGGCTGTGCTTTAGATGACTTTGGTCTTTGGTGGAGCTGGAATGAGTTTTATGTGAGCCACGTGGATCCAGGAAGAAATCTCTGACACTTTAATTGCTGTATTGGTGGTTAGTATGGGCCCTTTCATCTGGGATGAGGAGCATGCTTGTTTAGGAACTACTTGACCTTTAACTCTGTCTCGCTTAGGTGCACTTTCAACTTTGCCTAGTGAGACTCAAAAAATGTATTAGTGGCATACAATACTTATTGTTTTATTACCAATAGATGGTCCTTAATTTGTTCCTTTGAACTACTGCTAGTCATAAGTCATCCCATAAGTGTCTCAAAGGGAGATAATTTATACCTAGGAATAAATTCGTGTATCAATGTGTTTACTACTGTCTTAACATCCGCATATAGACAGAGGTATCTCCTATTAATGCTCCTCATATTTAAAACTAAGCAACTAATGTGTACTTGACTGTACTACAATTTAAGTTCCTAAGCCTTTGGGCCTCATCCATTGTCAAACCAATTGCTTCCATAATCAACTCGATCCTTTCTGCAGGCCATATCCCTAAGACCTGGAAAACTACCAGAGCTGTCCCAATCTTCAAAAGTGGGGACAAAAACACTGTCTCAAACTACAGACCAATCTATCTTCTCCCCATACACACTTGCTCTCATTCATGCCTCACTGTCATCTCCTCCGATGCAAATGGTATCAACCTTTTCATAAAATACTAACTAACCTTAAAACTTGCCCCACAAATTAAACATCCCAATAGCCTGCACTCATGGCTACTATTCCACACACAGTCACTCCTACCACACCCATCGTGGCCAAGCACTGCCATCTACAGCACTTATTCCCTCACCTGCTATCTCTGTAAATTCCACTCAAATCTTAGATTGTAAGCTCTTCAGGGCAGGGATTTCTTTTCCTATTGTCTGATTTTGCTGCACTTACTATTCTATTATAATTCCCTCTACTGTATTCTTTGTGAAGTGCTGAGAACATTTTTTGACGCTATACATAAATAAAGTCATACACTACAATACTATCCAAAGTCATGGAAAAAATGTGTTTACTCCCAATTAAACTATTACTATACTAAGACAAATGCCCCTAGCCAATTCCAGTCTGGTCTCCACCCCAAACACTCCATTGTAACTATTCTGCTAAAAATGTGAATTGCCTTGCATATAATATATACCCTGCTCACTTATGTAACTGTATTTGCAACTATATATCAACTGTCCTTTAACTCTATACCTAGAACATATCCAAAAACGAGAGGTGACTCCTAATGCACCACTTCCTGGCAAAACATTCTACAAATATTTTAATAATAACTACTGCTTATAATAAAAGAGAACACTTATGGAAAAATAAATGGTTAGAAGTTATAAAATACATCATATTTAGTTAATAGTCAAATGCTTTTGTATAGGACTTCACACTAATTTTTGTAATATAATCTCTTTGCACAGTGCCGAACACACTGACAGCGTTATTTTTTTAAAGACACTCAGAGAAAAATTTCAGAGCTTGTTTATCTTGGGCAATTTGCAAGCCCGGGTGTTTCGCCAAAAAGACCTTGAGAGTGCCGAGCAGATAACAAAAAAGCTTCTCAGTCTTCTAAATATTAATTACTGAATTGAAACTTCAACTCAAAGTTAAAAATGGAGCTCTTTCCAAAACAATAAAAACGAAAAAAATATGGCCTCCCTAAAAATAAAAATATGGCCTCTCAAAAATAAAAATATGGCCTCTCAAAAATAAAAATATGGCCTCTCAAAAATAAAAATATGGCCTCTTAAAAATAAAAATATGACAATTATACAACTGCACACACCATATATAATTTAAACAATACGTGTGAGCTTAAAATCTCTTTGCAACATATCCTAATCCTATAGAAATGCAATTGACTTGTTTTTACTGGTTTACACACAATACAGAAACCACAATACAGACACACAAAGAACATAGACACAAACTTCTCTCCTACACAGCGAATCAGCTTCTCATAAATAACCTGCTTTTAAAACTAATTTTTGTAAAAAAAAAATTATGCTCCGGAGCTTTTGAGTTCATTTTTCGTATCTTTTGCACATTCCTTTGGAGAAAAAGGGTTTTTTGGGCGCGGTCTGTGCTGCTGTTATTCTGATTCTCTTTCCAGTTGCCATTAAAACAGAAGGATAAATAATATTTTCTGGTTTAAAAGACCCATTCGTGTGGCCATTACGAACAAACCTTTTAAATTTTTATCAGTTACAGGGCTACTCCCATTCTTTTCCGTTCTCTTCTCTCTCTAAGGGCTGCTCTGCAATTACTAGCAAAAATGTCCCGCCTTTTTTTTTTTATAATTATAACACTTTCTGTCCCTTCCAAACACTTTCTGTCCCGTCTAAACAATATACACAGTCTCTAATTGTATCCCAATTTCTGCATATAACCTTTCATAAAAATAACCCTCAATATCTACTTCCTCAACACCATCATATGCCTTGATTATCTATCGGCAAATTCACTTGCTATTTCTGTCCTAGTCACTTTCTATTTCACTTGTTATTATATTAACTTCTGTCCTGGCAATGGTAAAAATGAATGCAGCGGGACCCTTCTGTCCCTCAACAGAATTCTTTTGACCCATATTAACATAAGGTCTGTTTCCCTGTGGGATTCAAAAACACACGAGACAGCGCACCCTGAGCTTATCAATCCCACAGAAAAAGACCCCTCTTTCATTTAAACATCTGCACAATTTTTTGATAATAGTACAAACAGTGCCATTCTCTGGCCAACAAAATATATTTATATTGTCTCTTTTCGTTCTCTGTATTCATTCTTTATTATTTTCGTCTGCAGACACACAATCCTTTGAGAATTTTTGGTTTCCCATTATTCCCCGGTTACAGAAAGCAAATTTAATTGACCTGTACAATACTTCTTCGGCTATAATAATCAATGTTAATTGACAATGCTAGTACAATACTTCGGCTACAGCAATCAACTGTTAATTTACCTGTACAATTTAGCGTTACAATAATCAGCGCAAGATGATTACGTACAACTCTTTTGGCATGTTATTGTTCTGAATAGTGTAAATATGCAAATAAGGACGTGTCACGAGACTGTTCCCCAATCACATTTTCTCACCATAACTATACCAACTTGAATCACTTCAGCGGGTCCAACCCACACTTATAAGGGATAAACCTTATACTTTTATAACATGGATACCCATATCCCATACCCATACCCTATATTCATGAATAACTCACTTGGTATGTAAATGACAAAACAGAGCAAATGTACAATCAGGGACCCGTCCTGCTCAGACAACAAAAATATTTATCACAACCCCGGACGGTCTGAAAACAATCCCTTTAAGCATACAAACACTCACCTTCATCACCAAAACACCAAAACTTTTAAAGGGACTCTTATCTTAGCCCCTAACAACTCTTAACCCTCTTACACTTTAAAATGAATACAGGAACAGAGAATAATAAATTCACGTGAAACTGCTAGGGATTCTTACTCGTCACATCTGATAAGACACCGTTCAAAAATCAGCTCCAAGCATCACTCAAAACAATTTAATCAGGCTGTTTGTCTAAAAAATGCAGGTAGCGTTACCTTGATTCATATGAGCGCTCAGGTTTCAGTGATGGTGGAGTGATTCATCTTGGTCCTCGATTCCGATGATATTGAGTCCCTATTCGGAATGCGCCATCTGAGAAAAGCTTAAATAAAAAACACAGTCTGAGGTTATTTTGAAACAGAATAACACGTGAATTTATTCAAATCAAGTGCACAACGGAGACAGCTTTTGATAAAAAGCTCTCTAACAATAACTTAGTATGCCATATATTTATATCCTAAAACCAAAAGCTCCACCCCTTTATGGGGGGCTTGCACGTCACTAATATTACCTAATTTAGTAATACATAACAATACTAAAACTGATGTCATTTTGTAATACATAATAATACTGGATAACTGTCAGTAAGCTAAAAATCATTATGGGGTTAAATGTGATGTCAGTTCTGCCACTTGGCACATTGTATGAGAAACAGTTTATCTTAGACTACTAACGAGGCTTTCTCATAATATCTGGCCTGTTTACACTTTCAATTTGGAAGCTGATTGGATGAGGAACGATCAATAAAGTCAGCTAGGAGTGAAAACATTCCATTCTGTTTCACACAGATTCCTTCACATAGAATGATAACATTAAAACTCACAAAGACAAGACAAGATGTCGGAGTGAAAATAGTCAAACAAATGGCTGCTTTGATCCTAATGCTGTTATGTCAGACCCCCTAATGTCTCAACTTTGTCAGAATATTTATATAACTACAGTATATAATACAGTATATCTATTCTTGTTTATATTGCTGCATCCTTAATTGTTTACTGTAACAATGTACAGTAACTGCCTACTGCACTGTAACTTACCGGATTGTTGTTTTTCTGTACACTGTAGGGAGACAACACTTCTGGTCGACAAAATAAGTGAAGAGATTGATGAGAAGAGTGCCTTAAGGGTCAAATACACTCTGCTGCAAAATCACAATCTCACTGTATCCGAGACCAGCATAAAGAAGATGAGACGCAGAATTGGATGGAAATATGGACGTGTGAGGTTAGTACTGGACAGTACAGGAGGTTAAAGTGTTGTTTAAGAAACTGTACTGTACCTATAAAATTATTCCTTGTCATTACAGAGCGTACCCTATGATAAGGGACGTTAACAAGATCAAGAAAGTGGTCCAGGCCCAGGCATGGATCGACAGTGGAGAAACTTTCCAGGATTGCATCTTCACTGACGAGTCTACTGTTTCGCTGGAGAGATTTACAACCTTTGCATTCCACAAAAAAAGTGGCATATCTATGAAGCTGCGTCCAAAACACCCAGTGAAGATGCATGTGTGGGGTTCCAACTCTAGGCGTGGACCAGGATGCTTCGTCATCTTTGAAGGTACAGTAAAATGTATGTCACACGCTTTTGCCTTATGCACTGTACTGTACTAGTATGCAGTTTTTTGAGCACTTTTCTTTTCTTGTTATAGGAATAATGAATAAAGATTTTTTCCAAGAGAAAATTGTCCCTGAGATTGTGGAATACATCACACGTGAGTTCCCAGGTGGTCACCGTTTCTACCAGGACAACGATCCGAAGCACACCGCGTCAGCAGCGCATACACTGGCGACACACTTTATTTGAGCTCGGCTAGTCCCGCGAATTCGGGAATACTCGGGTGTATTGAGGTTTGTGACTGTTTTCTGCCCGAGTGCATTGCGTTATTTTCCCGGCAGGGATTGAAGCATTTTATTCCGGCTAGCTACAATACTGCAATGCCGTGTAAAAACACATGAGGGCGCTTGCGAGCTGTTCTCTTGAAGCCGTCCCCTATAGTGAATTGTAATGCAGTATATATACTGTATATATATATCTCTCTCTACTGCAAACACATCTCGCCCCCAGTATGTGCATATACAGTACTGTATGTGTACAGTACTGTATGTTAGGGGTTATAGGGGCTGTTGTTATACAGTATATATATATGTATGTACTGTATGTGTACAGTACATGCACATACTGGGGGCGAGATGTGTTTGCAGCAGAGAGAGATCCGCTGCTCTCTCTGCGCAAACAGCGACACATTAAAAATTATTTTAAATACATTTTTATTTATAGTGTAGATGTGCAGGGGGTCTCGGGAGCTGATCCGCATTGGTTTCAGGTCGGGGGACCCCCTGCCCCCCGAGATACAGCCCCCTTTATGAGGTGCCGGTATCCCTCTGCGTTTCAAGGTCCCGATCACGTGATCGCGGCCTGTTAAACCAAGTAGAGGGATACCGGCACCCCCAAAAGGGGCCTGTATCTCGGGGGGAAGGGGGTCCCCCGACCTGAAACCAACACGGTTCTGCTCCCGAGACCCTCTGCACATGTACAGTATAAATAAAACACATACAGTATATACAGTAAATAAACACTCGTTCTTTACCTTAGCGGCTATGGGCTATGGTAAAGAAGCAGCATTTCTGTATTTTTAATAATATTGTACAGTGAGCAGGGGGTTCCCTGAGCCAGAAATCTAAACTCAGGGGACCCCCTGCTCCTGCTCAATATTATTAAAAGTACAGAAATGCTGCTTCATTGCCATAGCGTATAGCCGCTAAGGCAATGAAGGGGTTAACCCACCGTGCCCGCTTTATTGTGGGTAGAGGGGGTGGGTGAAGGGGGTATTTGGCCCTTGGTGTGAGTTTAGGACTTGCGGGGCGGTTGCGGGTGCACTTAACCCCTTCACGACCGTAGCAGTTAATACTGCTACGGTCATGAAGGAGTTAACCACTCCCGCTACCCCCCGCAAGCCCAAAACAAGCACCGTTGGGGCTAATACCCCCTTCACCCCCTCCCACTACCCACAATAAAAAATAATCACACAGCATCCCCGCAATACATAAATAAATAAATAAATAAATAAATTAATACAAATAAATACATTTGAAATACATTTTTATTTATTGTGTAGATGTGCAGGGGGTCTCGGGAGCTGAACCGCACTGGTTTCAGGTCGGGGGACCCCCTGCCCCCTGAGATACAGCCCCCTTTATGAGGTGCCGGTATCCCTCTGCGTTTCAAGGTCCCGATCACGTGACCGCGGCCTGTTAAACCAAGCAGAGGGATACCGGCACCCCCAAAAGGGGTCTGTATCTCGGGGGAAATGGGGTCCCCAGACCTGAAACCAGTGCGGTTCTGCTCTGGAGACCCTCTGCACATTTACACTATCAATAAAAATTTATTTTAAATGTATTTATTTATATTTATTTATTTATTTATTTATTTAGATTTATTTATTAATTGTGCTGCTGCTGCAAGTCCTAAACTCACACCAAGGGCCAAACACCCCCCTCACCCCCTATAAAATAAATTCACGCACAGCAGCCTCACAATTAATAAATAAATCTAAATAAATAAATAAATACATGAAGAGAAATAAATATATACTGTATATATATACTGGATATATATATACAGTATATATATAATAACAATCCCTATACATATACAGTATATACTGTGTATATATATACTGTATATATATACTGTATATATATATATATATATATATATATATATATATATATATATACACAATATTATATATTATATATTTATATATTTATTTATATATATATATATATATATATATATAAATATAAATATATAAATATATAGATATATAGATATATACAGTATACAGTATATATACACACAGATGATGAACCAATATACAAATACATGTAGAATGGTGTTAGATCTCTACAGATCAGGTCCTTCTAGGGCAAGCAAAACCTTTTCTCCCGGGAGCTACTGAAACGCAACAGATATGGGATGCTTTCAATTAGCGTAGCATATACGAGCTCGGAGCTGTGAAAATTCAAGGAAGCTAGTGGTTGAATTGTCACAACTAAATTTTAATGATTCTCAAGCAGGTTTATATACACAAGGCAGGGACAAAAATACAGTTGTCATCTGTTACAAATATGGGTACACATCTAAATTTACATGTATCCTTCACATAATGCCTTTTCTGTAGAGCTTAAAACATTTAACTGCTGAGCAAGAGACATATACAATGGTGACTTATAAGGCAGCCCTATCCTCTGTTTTAACAATATTTTGACAGGCATTGAACAGTTGGTCTGCAGCTATTTACGATAGCCTCCCGTGAAAATAGCAAGGCCAGCGTATTCTTTTTAACCTTATCAATTCCAGAACTTGGCATAAGACAGTTTTAACCTTACTCTCCTCCTTTTGTTCTGAAAGAACAAATCAATTGACCAATCCCATTTATTCTTCTGCAAACCACTCAGGAGAGGAAAAACTCCAAGAAAGAAACCTCCAAGAGACCATGTGCCTGCAGAAACCTATCTCTTTTAGGTATCTCGTTTGAGATGAACATATGGGTGGTTGACGAGTACCAAGACTATTGGTATTTCTCGCTCTCTTTGTGGGAGGTATATACATAATGGTCGAGCTAGAAGCAGAAACATCTTTCTTTGGCAAAAAATAGAGCTGATTACACTTTTAGCCATCTAGATTAATTCATACACACAGAGTAATAAACCTGCGATTATCCTAATTCCGAAAATAATTTAATACCCAATACATCGAGCCAATTTTCAAGGCCAAATGTAAAATCAAACTCTTTTGTTTCCTCTCTCATTCTAGATTAAATTTCTGCTAGAGTATCCATATCATGGTGTATACTTTTTTTATTGGGTGTTAATATAAGAACGGAATTCTTTACCCACTAATTTACAAACCCCTCCTTGTGCTGCCATCAGATAACCCAATGCAATACAATTTTGCAAAACTACTGTCCTTATCTATTGCTGAACCTTAAAAATAGCGTCTTTTAGTATCGTTAAAAAACAACATTTATATTGACTACTGAAAAATCCCCTTTTGCATATAAATCATACATTCCCAAAAGGGTATTAGACCTCCCACTACTCTCTTAACTGAGCTATTTTTAATAATTAATGCCTTTCAATTTCGTATTCTTTGCTTAGGTATGATGAACATTATTTAAATTCTATTTCTGAGCATAAGTAGGGGTTGGTGTGGGTTAATATTTCCTAGGAGCGACTGCCCAACACATACATCTTACATACTACATTTACTCAAAATATCGGAACAGACAAAATGGCTGCCATAGGCAAAATGGTTGACTTGTGATCCTTTCCTTGTGGTTGACACACGCCCTTGGGTGACCTCCCCACCTTCCTCTTTTCCAATCTTCTCAGCCCCCTCTTCCTTCAGAGACAGTCTTTTTTAAAGAACAGTTAACCATATCATAGTCCTGCCGGACCAAAAAAATAGTCCCATAGTACATAACTTGATTCCTTTCTGGCCATTGTATCGGCCCAGTTGATTTCTTTTTTCTCAGTCTCTTCTTCTGGGGGACTGCTGACATCTTCATCACCAAAAAGAGACATAGCATCGGTGGGGGGGTTGCAACGCACTTCAGGACCAAAGTTTTGCTGTTCATAACACAGAGAGTAATGAGTAGGACAGACACACATACAAAAACATCCACTAGCTTCGCTCCCAGCGAAATAATCTAACCACCAAGTCCCAACAAATCCCAACCCTCATCTCTACCTTCAAACACTGGAACCACTTTCCCAAATAACATAACCTGGTCTAGTTGCAGGATAATAATTTATCTATCCTTCTATCACAGAGTCAATAATTTCCCTAGGGTAAACTTGTATTTCTACTCCCTTCATAACCAATTTCATATATATATAGTTCTACAAATATCTTATAGCATCTTGTCTTTTTCCAAGGGGTTAAATATAACTCTCGTGTTCCTGGAGTGCAATTTATTCGGTATGTATAGTACATTGGGATATATTGCACTAAGATGTGGGCTTTGATTACCAGGATTCTATTATATAACAAAATATTCTTGTTACTACCCTATCGTCTTTATGTGGACACCACTTACAGTATATAAACCTAATAGAATAAACATTGTAATTAAAATAATAAAACCTGTAAAAAGAAAGGTTATTAAAAAGTTCAAAGTTCATATGTTGAGGTCCGATTTTTCTTCCTATGAACTTTTTCTCCTTTTTTTGGTTAGTGCCGGGTTTTCTTATGAACCAAAACACCAACTGAGAACGGCTGTGTCTTTAGGCCATCCCTCCTTTGTTGAGGTTTAATTTTGAAGCGACTGTGGGTGCACTTGTGTAACATGGATCCAGGAAAAATATTCTGACTGGGTAGAATCTGGAATGGGCCTCTTCACTTTAGATGAAAAGCGCTTTTGCGTCACCTTTATCTTCATCTAATTGGAAGGACTGCACCTGGACATGAGACACTCAGACAATTGCATTAGTTTCACACAATAGATGCTGATTAATATCGTCTGTTTTAGAACATAATCATACAACATCAAATCTACAAGGTACCTAGGGTGACCATTGGTCTTCCCATGAGAGAAAATTATATCTGATTTTCACATTAGGCTAGGCCAAATACACCTTTATATTTAAGGGATCAATCACAAGGCTAAACAGGCAGAAAAATAAACGGTGGTTCATTCGGATAAGACCTTGAAAACACAAGAAACAGAGAATATACTTTGGGGGACCTTATACTTATTAGGAAAATAACTTGGGGAGATTTGGACTCGAAATCCAGGAGTCTGGGGGGCACAGGGAGGCCCTGGTGCAATTCACACTGCGTTCTGTCAAATCATGCCTGCTTGCTGGGGAAAATTAAGTGACTAACAGCACTTTGGCCCCACAACTCCTGCAACCAAAATAATTATATTTCCACCCAAATATCCTCCTAAAACTGACACACAAGAAATTTCACAGTTCCGCTAAGGGAATATGACATAGAAAATAACAGGGTCAGTTCACTTTCAGGCACTCCATATCTGAGCTGGGGCATTGGAATGCTTATTCACATGTAATTCACATGCCAATTCACATGCTAATTCACCAACCTGGGTTTAAATCACAGGACAAACACAATGCATTGCAGGTTTTAGAACACATAAAACATGTAAACACAAGAGCTTGCACTCCACTATTTGCACCTATCATGTGGGGTTCTAAAACCTTCTCTTCTCTAAGATACCAGCTAAGAATACCTTGCTGGCAGACAAGACAGGCCAAAATATCACCTCCCTTTCCCCTCGTGCCAGGAGACTCTGTTCTCATAAGCATATTCTGTGCAGCTATTTCTCATAAGGGGCCACCCATACAAGGCAATCCACTTATAAGTCTGCACAGACAGCTGCAGGCCCATGAGGCAAAGGGAATACACAGAGAATGCATTAACTAGCCCACTGGCAGTTAACCCTACATACACAGTTCCTAGTTTATACCCATGTGGGGGCATAAAAAGGAAAAATTACAGGCAACCTAGTAAGGTACAATATTATGTAACCATGCTGTAAAATGGCTACAGTCATCTCTCCTGCTGACAGTAAGGCCTGGTAAGTTATGGGCATGCCAGCAGTAATTATGGAGGTTTGCCCTCACACCCTGGTGAGGTGCCCTATGTATGGATGGGAGTGATTGCACCGAGGGGTGCACCACAGAGGAGTACCTCACCAGGACCATCCACAAGCGGACGCTGGGATCCTGATGAGATGGAGGCGCTGCACTGGATATAGGTACGACTCAAGTACAGTACCTCAGCTGCCTGTCTGGGTTGGCAATCCCCACACACCATCATGCGGGAGACTCAGGAGTCCTGTTGCCAACAGGTGCACCACCAGACACTACACTAATGGGGACTGCTTAGACCACAGGGGCCAATATGAGATTGGGTGGGTCAGGCCAGAAAATCCGTTACAATTACACCCAAGAGCCAAGAGCTGACACTCTCAGCCCTTGCCATATGGTTTCAGGGGTAGCCAGCAATAATAACAGCAATAACACCCTCCTTTTGTTCACTTGTATTACATGTGAACAATATCATATAAAGGATAACAGCATTTAAAGCATAACCTTAATGGAATTGCTTGATGTATAGCAAGACTAACTTAAAACCTTTGGGTATAAAATTTTCATAAAAAAATCTCAAAAGAACCCTACTGAATATAAATATAATCTGCTATAGTCTTCTGACAGAAACTTTTAGAACACAAAATAGCATCTGATTTGCTGAAAGAACAACCTGTAGCATAAAAACCTCATAGACACAGATTTAAAGGTGGGACACATTTGAGAGAAAAAGAAGGTTAAAAATGATAAAATATTAAATATTTGATCAACTTTGCAGAAAAATAATTCCATAGAGAACCCTCTAGTATATGAGAAGGAGCGGCTCAGTGAGCAACGACACCGACCGGCACTGAGAGCTTGAAGCAGGGGAGCCCGGTTCAACTCCCAGTGTCGGCACCCCGAGACTCCGGGCAAGTCACTCTATCTCCCCGTGCCTCAGGCACCAAAAACGTAGACTGTAAGCTCCACGGGGCAGGGACCCGTGCCTGCAAAATTGTCTCTGCAAAGCGCTGCACACAACCAGCAGCACTATAGAAGAACATGCTATTATTATTATTATTAGTATACTGGCAGACCTGGTCAGGGGCCGTTTTCCTTGTACGTTGCTTTACTGCTATTTCGGGGTCTGCACACTTATACATGGCTCAGCACTAGAGTTTCTGTGCTGATTACATTGGACTAGTGGTTACTTTATCCACCTGTTCCCACTGCAAGACACTAGTTTAGTGATTCTATGCAGTTCATCAGTGATCCAGAACATTACATTGTGTTCATACTATAGGGTCTGAGCGTTTAATATTTGTTTTAATCCCCATTTTACACGGATATTAAAGATTTAAGTTTTAACCACTTCGTTACCCACCCACCAGGTGTTTAGAGTGCTCATTTTGGGTTACTGTCCTCTGTTTATTTGAACTCTATATTAATCAATTTACATCTTTTTCCATTTCAAGCCATATAACAAGCTCAAATAACTCTCTGGGCTTCCTGCCAAAACCTTGTAACAGAAAAAAATGGTTAATTACTGGTTACTGCAATACAATTTGGGACAGCTTGAAATATGCAGCTCTTCACACAGCCCGACAATGTTTCTGGTATTCAAAAATTAAAACTGGATCTTTGTTAAACAGAAAATTGTAGGCTTTAACATATACTTTTAGATAGTTTAGTTACTGGTTATACACAAAAAGAGCACAGAGCGCAGATACAAAACAAACAGAATTTTACGCTTCTTTCACACATTCAACCAGTTTTTACAAAATATAACAGACACATATTTTCTCACCTATTTTAATAAATAGGAAAACAAAACAGTTTGATCCTGCAGAACAAATTAATAAAGATATCCCTTTTTTTCTTCATATCATAATTAACTTCTTTTTTTTTTTTTCTTTATTTAAACTAATTTTTAAAATTCTGAGCTTCTAGTTAGCTTTGTGTCTAGAATATATTTCCCCTGTTATTCTATATAAGATATTCACCTGATTTTATCTGTGGAGATTTAGAGGAAAAGAATTATAATTCTGGTTAAGGAAATAAATCGCCTGGCCAGTACGATAAACATCCTTATTATTCCAGTGACTGGACTGTTTACAAAAATAATTCATCCTTTCTTTATTCTTTTTCTCCACAGATACCCAAAACCAGATACCCAAAACTTTCCCCTGCCCAGTGTAAATTAGTTTATATTATTGTGGTGGTGTACACCTTTTAGAAATTAAATTTCAATCATGAGCAATTAATTATATTCTTATTTTAGAATCATTTGCAAGTCCTGAATAGTCATTTTGTATACATACAATAAACCAGTATTCTTATTATTCAATGCAAATAACACTTTCACATAGATAGAATTCACCCAGATTCTTACAAGCACACATACAGGGATTACTCAATCAATCAACCTTTTTTTTTTTTTTTTTTTACCATATCCATACTTAAAAATAAAACATTCTGAGGGAAAAAGAAACCTATACCTGTTATACTCTTGTTTTCCACTTTTCAATTCAGACAGGAAAATATTATTAATTTAAACTTAATATATACTCATACTCAGTTAATGTTGCACAAATAATTTGAGTTTGCATGTTCGTTTTTCCTAAGAGGCATTCACGATTTTTAGTACATTCCTATGCCTGTGTAAAAATAGCTGGAGGAAAAAAGGTGGGGGCTACTTGCAGCTGCTTATTACAATACATGCAGGCGAGAGAGAGAGAGAGAGACAGCTGATTTTGCCACTAACAGCGAGGGAGAGGGCTGACAGGTTAGTGTAAGTTCATTAGATGACAAAATGTTAGTGCCCATAATGAGTTTATACAGGAAATAAATCTTAACACTTTATGCGCACGTATTAATAAACAATTATTAACTTAACTTTAAACAATACTTATGTTAACTTAACTTTAAACAATTTTTAACTTAACTTAAATTGCCATGCTATTTGAAATCATATACTGTCCGTTTTACTTATCAGGGACTTACTGTACACTTGATTAAACAATAGGGACCCACCCTTTGTTACATTAATCACAGACTTACCCTCGATAAAACCAAAGGGACTCTCACCCTTTGTTACATAAATCGGGGACTTACCCTTGATTAAAGGGACTTACCCACGATTAAACAATAAGGACTCTCACCTTATGTTCTTTTGCCCTTATAAATTTAGGTTGTTTAGTTTCGCAGAGGAAAAGGTGAGAAACAAATAAAAAGAATCTTTACTCACCCTTTTTCCTGTGCGAAATTCCACTTCTGTCACCAAAACTGTTAGATCTCTACAGATCAGGTCCTTCTAGGGCAAGCAAAACCTTTTCTCCCGGGAGCTACTGAAACGCAACAGATATGGGATGCTTTCAATTAGCGTAGCATATACGAGCTCGGAGCTGTGAAAATTCAAGGAAGCTAGTGGTTGAATTGTCACAACTAAATTTTAATGATTCTCAAGCAGGTTTATATACACAAGGCAGGGACAAAAATACAGTTGTCATCTGTTACAAATATGGGTACACATCTAAATTTACATGTATCCATCACATAATGCCTTTTCTGTAGAGCTTAAAACTTTTAACTGCTGAGCAAGAGACATATACAATGGTGACTTATAAGGCAGCCCTATCCTCTGTTTTAACAATATTTTGACAGGCATTGAACAGTTGGTCTGCAGCTATTTACGATAGCCTCCCGTGAAAATAGCAAGGCCAGCGTATTCTTTTTAACCTTATCAATTCCAGAACTTGGCATAAGACAGTTTTAACCTTACAAATGGTTATCAAAATCATACTGTCCTACAAATAACGCTTCTCTATACAGACAATAATAATAATCCATTTAATAATCCTAACTGATTTTACAATATAAAACATAACATTCCAATCCACACAGTACATTGCATTTACATTGTATAAATGATGCATAAAATCTATGCACCATATACATTCTGCAAATGAATGTTAACAATATAATTGCAAGCTACTCTACCAGCAAATACAAACACTTCCAAACAAGTCAACTATTTTAACCAATCAAGTAAACAAAAATCAATATATACTGTAAGTACCAACCAGAAAACACAATTTAAAACCAAAGCTAACCCTTACAATACCAAGGATTACATCTATCTAATTGTAAAAAACCTTATACATTATACACAGCATTGCAATGTACAATATGATGAACAATATAGTACAATCCCTGTATCTCCCTGCCTTCAGTGTAATCTGTTTAAAGCCCCCTCCCCCCTAATGTTTCTGTTAAACAGATTACACTGAAGGCAGAGAGATGTAAAGGCCTAAAGCCCCCACCCCCCTAATGTTTCTGTTAAACAGATTACACTGAAGGGAGAGAGATTTTACAGAAACACACATTAGGGGGGAGGGGGCTTTAAACAGATTACACTGAAGGCAGAGAGATGTTTCTGTTACCAGTAAATCTCCCTCCCTGCATTGCTGTCAGTGCAGTATATGTAAATGTGGGGAGGGGGGGGGACCCAATGTGCATACTGTGAGGTCTAACCACCCTCACCCCCTACCCACATACCGTTACCCCCCCCATCCTGGCCATGGCCCCTCTGCTTCTGCAAAACAGACACAAAAATTAAAACATACAAAGTAATGTCCCCTAACCCCTTAATCACCATAGCGGTTATTAACCGCTACAGTCATGAAGGGGTTAACCCACCCTCACCCACCACTCGGGATGCCTACATACCCTCCCACACTAACCCCCCCCCCCCCGTGAGGCCTAACCACCCAGTCAGTACCCACAAGGGAGGCCTACCCACATACCGTTGGGGAAACACCCCACCCCCAGTACCCACACTTAAAATAGTACAATGACCCACAATAAACAGCATTCTATTTATTAAATACATTACCCACCCCCTGTGCCCCCCCATAAATACAAGATTTATCCTTTTACATACAGGGTTCATAACGTAGCACCACGCTAGTCCCCGGTGGGTTGGCAGGGCACCTGGACAGACCTACAGTTTACCAGCAGCATTCCACAGGTTCTGGAGGCCTGCTGGTGGATCCTGCCAGCACCATGGCCCTCAGGTGGTCTCCTTACACCGTGGGCCACAATTCGGTCCCCACGGTAGGCCCAGGGATGTCTGGGAGCCCCGGGTCAAACCCACAGGTGTCTGCGGGGCCTCGGGTGGTTCCCATGGGGGTCTGGGGAACTCACGGGTGCTCACTACGGGTCCGCGGTGCCCCCACAGAAGTGGGATCACACATCATCATCCCCGCACCTACGGGTCGGAGGTACCCCCACAGAAGTGGGACCACACATCGTCATGCCCGCAGACTACGGATCGGAGGTGCCCCCGCAGAAGTGGGACCACACATCGTCATCCCCGCATGTGTCACCCGTGGAACCACCAGCCTGCTACCCTTTAGGATACCCGAGAATACCCACAGGTGGTCTCCAGAGGTCCCACGCAAAACCACGGAACAAACCCTGAATGTAAAAAAAAATAAACCTGGCCTATACATTCAATACATGCACCCCCCCCTTCCCCAACACCTACAGTACAATAATGTGCAAAATAACTATTATCCAGATATGGATAATAGATTAATTGCCCATTATTAAAAACATTAACTAGCATATACAAATAAATAAAGTACTACTGACCTCATCAATACGAAGTGTCCGACGTCAGCGCCTTCCTTCTCTTGCCCACACAATACATAGCCAAAACCAAGCCAATACATTGCAAGTACATTCAGATATCAATTAACCCCTTAAACACCTTATCGGATAATAACCGCAAAGGTAATTAAGGGGTTAAGCCACATTGGCCCGATACCCACCCTTCACCCATGAATTTGTACTGTGGCTTCATCATGCAACTATATATATATATACTGTATATATATACAGAGAGACAGAGAGAAAGAGAGAGAGAGAGATATATATATACACACGTTATATACACACCCATGATAAACCAATATACAGTACAAATAAATGTAGAAGGGTTATCAAAAGCATACTGCCCTACAACCAAGTAAACAAAAATCAAAAGCCAATACATTGCAATTACATTCAGATATCAATTAACCCCTTAAACACCTTATCAGATAATAACCGCAAAGGTAATTAAGGGGTTAAGCCACACAGGCCCGATACCCACCCTTCACCCATGAATTTGTACTGTGGCTTCATCATGCAACTATATATATATATATATATATATACTGTATATATATACAGAGAGACAGAGAGAAAGAGAGAGAGAGATATATATACAGTATATATATATATATATATATATATATATATATATATATATATACATATACACACGTTATATACACACCCATGATAAACCAATATACAGTACAAATAAATGTAGAAGGGTTATCAAAAGCATACGGCCCTACAACCAAGTAAACAAAAATCAAAAGCCAATACATTGCAATTACATTCAGATATAAATTAACCCCTTAAACACCTTATCAGATAATAACCGCAAAGGTAATTAAGGGGTTAAGCCACACAGGCCCGATACCCACTCTTCACCCATGAATTTGTACTGTGGCTTCATCATGCAACTATATATATATATACTGTATATATATACAGAGAGACAGAGAGAAAGAGAGAGAGAGATATATATATACAGTATTTATATATATACACACGTTATATACACACCCATGATAAACCAATATACAGTACAAATAAATGTAGAAGGGTTATCAAAAGCATACTGCCCTACAACCAAGTAAACAAAAATCAAAAGCCAATACATTGCAATTACATTCAGATATCAATTAACCCCTTAAACACCTTATCAGATAATAACCGCAAAGGTAATTAAGGGGTTAAGCCACACAGGCCCGATACCCACCCTCACTCATGAATTTGTACTGTGGCTTCATCATGCAACTATATATATATACTGTATATATATACAGAGAGACAGAGAGAAAGAGAGAGAGATATATATATATACAGTATATACTGTATATATATATATACACACGTTATATACACACCCATGATAAACCAATATACAGTACAAATAAATGTAGAAGGGTTATCAAAAGCACTGTCCTACAACCAAACACTTCTCCATACATACACACTAAATTAAAATCAATTTCCTTTAATATTCATAACTGATCTCTCAATCTAAATCATCACTAAACCTCTGAAAAGCCATTTAAACAACTTACATTCCAATATAAATGATGCCTAAATATCTATGCACCATATACATTCTGCAAATTTATCAACCAAGTAAACAAAACTCAATTAGCAATCATTATTTACATCCCTAAACAATTCACACTAGATCCCGAACAATAAAACCATTAACAAATTCACGCCTAGAGCAGAACAATTAAGCCTTTGAAAAAATATAAGTACCGACAAAAATACAACCTTTACAAACCAAGCCTATCCCTGACCTTCCTCAAACACACAATACAATACCAAGGAATACATCTATCTAATTTTAAAATACTTTAAACTCACAATAAAGCATACTGTAGCAGCATACACAAAATAATTTAATCCAGCTTTTAAAACAACATCATTTCTTACCCTGTACTGTACTGTATGTATATATCTCTCTAGACATATATACATACATACATACAGTGGCAAGAAATGATATACCACAAAAAAAAAATACACATGTTATAAACCTTTTGAAAAAATTAACAAGTTAAATAAAATACATTTCTTTACTGTAGTTCACTTACCATTACTTGCCCCCACCGACTCCCGTTGCGCAGCTTAATCACGAACCAATCCACGATCAGGAACCCATAAAATAATAAACCAGAAAATAATAAACATTAAACTATATAGATGGTCCCTCCTTGGTGTGGATATGAAAAGGAACAATCTATATACTGTACACTTGCCCACTTGGAACTTAACCTTAACAGTACTGCAAAGGATTTAAAGACACCATGATGTACATTCACTCACACAAGGCCGTGTGAGTACTATTTTTAGTTCTATAGATCCCTATATATCAGACCACCATTACCCCTACAAGGCAGCAGGTGTAAATACACCAACAGGAAAAAAGATACCTTCCCCTAGGATTGCACTCACACTTGCCCGTGTGAGTGCTTGCAGCATTTGCTGCTTTTATATATCTGCTTGGGTTTGCTAGTGGGTCACCACAGTATTATGTTGATATTTTCCTACTAACATTTGTTTTCAAATTTGTTCACACCGAGGGGGATTTCCTAACTGAGAGCTGAACACCACAGAAGAAATCCAGGAAGAAGATCAGGAACCTGAATAAAAGAAAGAAAATATTCAAGTCTAAGATACCTTGTTGTGTATTTACTCACACAAGGCCGTGTGAGTATTATTTGATTTTCATCTATTATTACACACCAGACCCTAATTACACCTACAGATTACCACTTGTGAAGATCAGTTTGGATATAAAGATACGTTCCCCAAGGATTGTACTCACACTTGCCCGTGTGAGTGCTGGCAGTATTTACTGCCTTTATATATATATATTTGTTTAGATTGAAAAGTTTTGGAGTATTTAAATACTGTATCCTCCTCTAAACAACTATCTTTCAATCTGTTCACTCCGAGGGAGACATCCTCACTGCAAGCCGAAGACTGTTGAAGAAATCCAGGAAGAAAACCAAGCCCTGAAAGGAAGAAGGAAATCAACCAAGGGAACACAAAGAAAAGTAAACCTTGCTGTGAGAGCATTTACACAAGGCCGTGTAAGTGATTCTATATATCTTTTCAAGCACACCCACAAACATCTAATAAGATACTATATATACCCCAAAGTCTTCAACCTGTGCTCCCCCTCTTTTTCTCTATATCCCTGTACAAACAAGGATCCTGGATAAGGATCCTATTGGGGTCAGAGCCATAGGACAAGAAGACGAACCAGAGGGAACCTTTGTTTATAAGGTTGTAACATCCATTGATACATTTCCCCTGTTCTAGAATTGCATCAGGGAGCGCCCGGGTTTTTTCTTGTTCTATTGTGGGTCATTGTACTGTTTTTAGTGTGGGTACTGGGGGTGGGGTGTTTCCCCAACGGTATGTGAGTAGGCCTCCCTTGTGGGTACTGACTAGGTGGTTAGGCCTCACGGGTGGGGGTTAGTGTGGGAGGGTATGTAGGCATCCCGAGTGGTGTATGAGGGTGGGTTAACCCCTTCATGACTGTAGTGGTTAATAACCGCTATGGTGATTAAGGGGTTAGGGGACATTACTTTGTATGTTTTAATTTTTGTGTCTGTTTTGCAGAAGCGGAGGGGCCATGGCCAGGATGGGGGGGGGGTAACGGTATGTGGGTAGGGGGTGAGGGTGGTTAGACCTCACAGTATGCTCATTGGGTCCCCCCCCCCTCCCCACATTTACATATACTGCACTGACAGCAATGCAGGGAGGGAGATTTACTGGTAACAGAAACATCTCTCTGCCTTCAGTGTAATCTGTTTAACAGAAACATTAGGGAGGAGGGGGCTTTATGCCTTTACATCTCTCTGCCTTCAGTGTAATCTGTTTAACAGAAACATTAGGGGGGAGGGGGCTTTAGGCCTTTACATCTCTCTGCCTTCAGTGTAATCTGTTTAACAGAAACATTAGGGGGGAGGGGGCTTTAAACAGATTACACTGAAGGCAGGGAGATACAGGGAATGTACTGTATTGTTCATCATGTACATTGCAATGCTGTGTATAATGTATAAGGTTTTTTACAATTAGATAGATGTAATCCTTGGTATTGTAAGGGTTAGCTTTGGTTTTAAATTGTGTTTTCTGGTTGGTACTTACAGTATATATTGATTTTTGTTTACTTGATTGGTTAAAATAGTTGACTTGTTTGGAAGTGTTTATATTTACTGGTAGAGTAGCTTGCAATTATATTGTTAACATTCATTTGCAGAATGTATATGGTGCATAGATTTTATGCATCATTTATACAATGTAAATGCAATGTACTGTGTGGATTGGAATGTTATGTTGTATATTGTAAAATCAGTTAGGATTATTAAATGGATTATTATTATTGTCTGTATAGAGAAGCGTTATTTGTAGGACAGTATGATTTTGATAACCATTCTACATGTATTTGTATATTGGTTCATCATCTGTGTGTATATATACTGTATACTGTATATATCTATATATCTATATATCTATATATCTATCTATATATATATATAGATAGATATATAGATATATAGATATATAGATATATACAGTATACAGTATATATACACACAGATGATGAACCAATATACAAATACATGTAGAATGGTTATCAAAATCATTATATATATATATATATATATATATATATATATATATATATATATATATATATATATATATATATATATATTGTGACAAACGGCTTACTCCGGGGCTCCGTCGTTTGTCCGGGACTGTTTAGAACACGGTCTTTTAGGGTAGGTTAAATGATGAGGCGTCACGTACTGTTCCTTTAAACAGGCTATGCCTGGTTTATTCAGTCCCAGGCACTGAGACTGCCACAGTGCATACAACAGAAAACATATCAAAACAAAAGCTGCTCACCTGAGCGATAACTTAACTTAGATATCCCTGACTCAGGGTTGGAAGTGGCTTTTCCACTTCCAACATCAAAACACGGTACTTTTGCAGTCTTACACAAATGAACAGAAAGATTGAACCTGTTTGGGGAAGAGGCTTCTCCCCTCTGTAGTTCAGCAGCCTTCCAGCCTCCTGGCTCTTGTGGGGAGACCAGAGCAAACAGGAAATCAGTCTTTCATACCTGATTCTTAATTAGCATGACAGGTGACAGAAATCAGGCAGCAGACAAACTCTGGTCTGGATCTCTCATCCCTCAGTTCCAGCGCTTGCCAAACTGTGGGATGGAGTGTATGTATTATAAGGCTGCACTCCCAGGCCAAACAGGATAGAAACTGTCTAGTATCCTGGGAGCCCTATATACGGAATTTATTACCATCCCCTGGTTTCTGTCACATATCCTCCCCCCCAGCTCAGACCTCGAGGGATGAGCGACCATGGATATTAGGGAGTGCATTCTTGACAACCCGTCAGCATTGCCATGTTTGTGCCCTGACCTGTGTTCCACAGAAAATTTAAAGGGTTGTAGGCTTAGGAACCACCTGGTCACTCTAGCATTCTTTTCCCTGTTTTGACACATCCAGGTAAGGGGTGCATGATCTGTGACCAACCGGAATTTTCTCCCCAACAGGTAGTATTTGAGCGTCTCTACAGCCCACTTTATTGCGAGACACTCTTTCTCTACTATGGAGTAATTTTTCTCCTGGGGATTTAGTTTCCTACTTAAATAAAGGATGGGGTGCTCCTCACCTTGAGACTCCTGGGAGAGTACCGCCCCCAGCCCTACCTCAGATGCGTCGGTTTGGACTACGAACTCTTTGGAGAAGTCAGGTGTGACCAACACTGGTTGGGCACAGAGAGCTTCTTTCAGGCTTCTAAAGGCCTGTTCGGTTTCGGGGGACCACTTTACCATTAGCGGTCCTCTTGCTTTTGTGAGGTCAGTTAGTGGGGTTGCCTTAGTTGCAAAATTGGGAATAAACCTTTTATAGTACCCAATTAACCCCAAAAAGGTCCTTACTTGTTTTTTTTGTAACTGGCCTTGGCCAATTTTGTATCGCCTCCACTTTGAGTGTTTGGGGTTTGAGTAAACCTCTGCCAATAGAATATCCCAGATACTTGGCCTCCTCCAGACCAATAGTGCATTTAGCGGGGTTAGCAGTTAGTCCAGCAGACCGGACTGCGTCAAGCACAGCTTGGACCTTTGGAAGGTGGGATTGCCAATCTTCACTATGGATTACCACATCATCCAGGTAGGCGGCAGCATACCGAGCATGTGGTTTTAAAATTTTATCCATCATTCTTTGGAATGTGGCGGGAGCTCCATGTAAGCCAAAAGGCAACACCTTATACTGAAAGAGGCCGTCTGGGGTTGAGAAGGCTGTCTTTTCTTTTGCCCTTTCTGTGAGGGGAACCTGCCAGTACCCTTTTGTTAGGTCTAGGGTTGTGAGATATCGGGCTTTGCCCAGTCTCTCTACAAGTTCATCTACCCTGGGCATAGGATAAGTATCAAATTTTGACACCGCGTTTAGTTTCCGGTAGTCATTACAAAACCTTGTTGTACCATCTGGCTTTGGGACTAAGACTATAGGGCTGTTCCACCCACTTTGGGATTCCTCAATTACACCTAGTTTTAGCATTTTTTTAACCTCTAAACTTATAGCCTTTCTTTTGGCCTCTGGGATTCGGTACGGTTTAAGGTTAACTCGGACCCCCGGTTCAGAGACTAGGTCATGTTCAATTACGCTAGTTCTACCTGGCCGTATAGAGAAGATTTCTTTGTTTCTTCTCACTAAATTCTGAACCTCTCGTTTCTGATGAACAGACAGGGTTTCAGCTATGCTAACCTCTGGGTCAGTTTCTTGATTCTCTGACGGACCTGGGGGTACTAGGGTTAACAAGACTTCTCTATCTTTCCAGGGCTTGAGTAGGTTTATATGGTAAATTTGCTCAGGTTTCCTCCTACCTGGCTGTCTTACCTTATAATTTACTTCTCCCACTCTTTCCAAGACCTCATATGGCCCATGCCATTTAGCAAGGAATTTACTCTCCACGGTGGGAACCAGAACTAGTACCCTATCACCTGGAAAAAAAATTCTGACCCTAGCACCCTTATTATACGTATTCCTCTGTGCTTCTTGAGCTTTCTCCATGTGTTCCCTCACTATGGGTAGGACTGCAGCAATGCGGTCCTGCATCTGGGCAACATGCTCTATTACATTTCTGTAAGGGGTAACCTCGTGTTCCCAAGTCTCTTTGGCTATATCCAGTAAGCCCCTTGGGTGTCGGCCATACAATAGTTCAAACGGGGAGAAGCCTGTGGATGATTGGGGAACTTCCCTAATGGCAAATAACAGGTACGGTAACAAACAATCCCAGTTTTTCCCATCTTTATCAACCGCCCGGCGTAACATGCTCTTTAAGGTTTTATTGAACCTTTCCACTAAACCATCTGTTTGTGGATGATAGACTGAGGTTCTGAGATGCTTGATTTTTAGGAGTTTACATAGCTCTTTTGTTACTTGGGACATAAATGGTGTTCCCTGGTCAGATAGAATCTCTTTAGGAATCCCGACCCGGGAAAACAGAACTACTAACTCTTTTGCTATGTTTTTAGCTGAGGTGCTACGTAGGGGAACTGCCTCCGGATATCGGGTGGCATAATCTAATATTACCAATATATGCTGATGTCCCCTAGCAGACTTTATTAGGGGTCCTACTAGATCCATAGCAATCCGGTCAAATGGTACCTCTATTATGGGAAGGGGTACCAATGGGCTGCGGTACGCCTTGAACGGGGCGGTGATCTGACATTCTGGGCATGAGGAACAATAATTCGTAATTTCTGCCAGAACCCCAGGCCAATAGAAGCTTCGGAGAACCTTTTCTTTTGTCTTTTCCACCCCTAGGTGTCCCCCCAATGGATGACTATGTGCGAGGTGTAATACTACGTTACGGAATGTCCGTGGTACCAACAATTGTTTAGTTGTAACTGATTTCCTTTTATCAACCCGATATACTAGGTCGTTCTCTACCTCGAAGTAGGGGTAAGCAAGTGACCTATCTGGTTGGCCAGGAGTACTATTCTGGTCCCGTATATTTCCCCTTGCTACCGCTAATGTGGGGTCCTCCCACTGGGCCTTCTTAAAACTCCCAGGACTGACCTCTAGGTCAGCGAGGGTCTTATCCGGTTCTGGGGTGGTAAGTGTCTGCTCAACATCTTGATTTGGGGTATTCCCTACCAAAGTAGTGATGGGGAAGGGAATTTTACAGCACTCCTCCTTTTCCCCCTTCTTATTTGGGCCCTCGTCAACCTCCATTTCTGAAAAAGGGAAAGGATTTGTTTCTTCTAATACTTCGTTATGGTCCGCTATTGAACTCTGGGCGCTATTCTGAGCGGGGGACCACATTTTTAGAAAATGGGGAAAGTCGGTCCCTATTAACACATCATGTGCCAGTTTGGGTACAATACCCACCTTGAACTCTAAAGAACCAAACTCTGTTTCAAAAAAAACATCAACAGTGGAATATTCATGATTATCCCCATGTATACAACAAATTGCCACTCTTTGTGAACTGTTTCCCTGTTTCTTCTTAATGGGCAAGAGGTATTCGGACACTAGTGTGACCATGCTCCCAGAGTCAAGAAGTGCCCGAACCCTCTTACCATTAACCTTTACAAATGCCCACAGATGGTTATTCAAGGGGTCCTCTGGGCTAGGGCCCATACATTGGGACAACAGCGAATAAGGTTCCACGCTGTTGCATTGCATGGGCTCATCATTTAGTGGGCAGATTTTTGCTGTGTGGCCCCTCTCATGACAATTTACACATTTAGGTACATAGTCTGTGTCCCACTTAGAGCCTTTTCCCGGCTCCCCATGTTGGCTATTGCCCTTAGTGTGCGAACCACTGTTGCTGGTGCTGCGTGAAGGTGGTCGCCGCTCTTCAGCGCCCCTTAACCCCGGTACCCTTTTACCGTCTCTGGAAGAGTCCTGGAACCTCGGGTAGTGGGGTTGCTCCACGACTGTGGGTTGCGGGTGCTCTTCTGCTGCATTGTACCTTTCTACGAGGGCCACAAGCTCATCCGCATTGTGGGGGTCACTCCGACTGACCCAACGGCGTAAGGCAGAGGGAAGTTTCCTCAAGAACTGGTCCATGACCAACCGTTCCACGATGTGGCTGGCTGAGTTGATCTCGGGTTGTAGCCACTTCCGGGCGAGGTGGATGAGGTCATACATCTGGCTTCGGGTGGCTTTATCCATCGTGAAGGACCATGCGTGAAACCTTTGGGCGCGAACAGCCGTGGTTACGCCGAGGCGGGCGAGGATCTCGAACTTCAATTTTGCATAGACGTTAGCTTCGGCTGGCTCTAGATCAAAGTAAGCCTTCTGGGGTTCGCCGCTTAGGAAGGGTGCTATTAGACCAGCCCACTCAGCTTCTGGCCATCCCTCTCTCTGTGCCGTGCGTTCAAACGTGAGAAGATAGGCTTCCACATCATCCGAGGGTCCCATCTTCTGAAGGTAGTGGCTTGCCCTGGTCATTTTCAGAACTGGGGCTGCCGCTGCCAGTGGAAGGTTACTGATAGTCCCCCTCAGGATCTCGAGTTCCTGCTGTAAGCCCTGAGCGAACCGCTGTTGCTCCTCTCTCAGCAAGCGGTTTGTCTCTTGCTGGTTTGCATTCGCGTTTTGCAGGGCTTCATTCGTCTGTTGCTGGTTTGCATTCGCCTGTTGCTGGTTTGCATTCGCCTGTTGCTGGTTTGCATTAATCTCTTGCTGGGCTATTAGCAGCTGTTGCTGGGCTGCATTCGTCTGCTGCTGGTTTGCATTAGTTTCTTGCTGGGCTATTAACAGCTGTTGCTGGGTTTCATTCGCGTCTTTCGGGGCAGCGACATTGCGTACCAGCGCACCCACCACGTCTTCCATCTTGTTTGCAGAGGATGAAAAAAAAAACTTTTTTTTTTTTTTTTTTCTTTCAAAGTTCTTTAACCCGCAGACCCCCTAGTGCTCTGCCCGCATTCTCCACCATATGTGACAAACGGCTTACTCCGGGGCTCCGTCGTTTGTCCGGGACTGTTTAGAACACGGTCTTTTAGGGTAGGTTAAATGATGAGGCGTCACGTGCTGTTCCTTTAAACAGGCTATGCCTGGTTTATTCAGTCCCAGGCACTGAGACTGCCACAGTGCATACAACAGAAAACAGATCAAAACAAAAGCTGCTCACCTGAGCGATAACTTAACTTAGATATCCCTGACTCAGGGTTGGAAGTGGCTTTTCCACTTCCAACATCAAAACACGGTACTTTTGCAGTCTTACACAAATGAACAGAAAGATTGAACCTGTTTGGGGAAGAGGCTTCTCCCCTCTGTAGTTCAGCAGCCTTCCAGCCTCCTGGCTCTTGTGGGGAGACCAGAGCAAACAGGAAATCAGTCTTTCATACCTGATTCTTAATTAGCATGACAGGTGACAGAAATCAGGCAGCAGACAAACTCTGGTCTGGATCTCTCATCCCTCAGTTCCAGCGCTTGCCAAACTGTGGGATGGAGTGTATGTATTATAAGGCTGCACTCCCAGGCCAAACAGGATAGAAACTGTCTAGTATCCTGGGAGCCCTATATACGGAATTTATTACCATCCCCTGGTTTCTGTCACAATATATATATGTATACAGTATATATATACACAGTATATACTGTATATGTATAGGGATTGTTATTATATATACTGTATATATATATCCAGTATATATATACAGTATATATTTATTTCTCTTCATGTATTTATTTATTTAGATTTATTTATTAATTGTGGGGCTGCTGTGCGTGAATTTTTTTATTGGTGATGAGGGGGGTGTTTGGCCCTTGGTGTGAGTTTAGGACTTGCAGCAGCAGCACAATTAATAAATAAATCGAAATAAATAAATAAATAAATGAATATAAATAAATACATTTAAAATACATTTTTATTGATAGTGTAGATGTGCAGAGGGTCTCCAGAGCAGAACCGCACTGGTTTCAGGGGACCCCCTGCCCCCCGAGATACAGACCCCTTTTGGGGGTGCCGGTATCCCTCTGCTTGGTTTAACAGGCCGCGGTCATTTGATCGGGGCCTTGAAACGCAGAGGGATACCGGCACCTCATAAAGGGGGCTGTATCTCAGGGGGCAGGGGGTCCCCCGACCTGAAACCAGTGCGGTTCAGCTCCCGAGACCCCCTGCACATCTACACTATAAATAAAAATGTATTTCAAATGTATTTATTTGTATTTATGTATTTATTTATTTATTTATTTATTTATGTATTGCGGGGATGCTGTGTGATTATTTTTTATTGTGGGTAGTGGGAGGGGGTGAAGGGGGTATTAGCCCCAATGGTGCTTGTTTTGGGCTTGCGGGGGGTAGCGGGAGTGGTTAACCCCTTCATGACCGTAGCGGTATTAACTGCTACGGTCGTGAAGGGGTTACGTGCACCCGCACCCCCCCCGCAAATCCTAAACTCACACCAAGGGCCAAATACCCCCTTCACCCACCCCCGCTACCCACAATAAAGCGGGCACGGTGGGTTAACCCCTTCATTGCCTTAGCGGCTATACGCTATGGCAATGAAGCAGCATTTCTGTACTTTTAATAATATTGTGCAGGAGCAGGGGTCCCCTGAGTTTAGATTTCTGGCTCAGGGAACCCCCTGCTCACTGTACAATATTATTAAAAATACAGAAATGCTGCTTCTTTACCATAGCCCATAGCCGCTAAGGTAAAGAACGAGTATTTATTTACTGTATATACTGTATGTGTTTTATTTATACTGTACATGTGCAGAGGGTCTCGGGAGCTGAACCGCGTTGGTTTCAGGTCGGGGGACCCCCTGCCCCACGAGATACAGGCCCCTTTTGGGGGTGCCGGTATCCCTCTACTTGGTTTAACAGGCCGCGATCACGTGATCGGGACCTTTAAATGCAGAGGGATACCGGCACCTCATAAAGGGGTCTGTATCTCGGGGGACAGGGGGTCCCCCGACCTGAAACCAACGCGGTTCAGCTCCCGAGACCCCCTGCACATCTACACTATAAATAAAAATGTATTTAAAATAATTTTTAATGTGTCGCTGTTTGCGCAGAGAGAGCAGCGGATCTCTCTCTGCTGCAAATACATCTCGCCCCCAGTATGTGCATATACAGTACTATATGTGTACAGTACTGTATGTTAGGGGTTATAGGGGCTGTTGTTACTATAATATATATACTGTACAGTATACTGTATATATATACTGCATTACAATGCATGAATTTATGCCATCTGGTGGATACGCGAAGCATTGCAGCCTATTAAATCCTGATCATTATCATTTAACAGATCAGCCGCCCGTCTGCCAGGCATGAACCGTGGCTGGGAAGGCAAACGCAACGGGGCTTGTCAGAGGTGAGGAGCGGCAGATTCCAGGTATCTGCCAGGTACATACTGGGTATTTGCTCGAATAAAGTGTGTCGGTGCAGTATTCTTGAGCACGGTATCAACTGGGTGAAGACGCCAGCGGAGTAAGTGCTGTAACCGTGTCTCATTTTTTCCCACTGTTTTTACTGTGTACTGTATCTCTTTAACTAATTGTCCTTTTTTTCCCCCTCCCTCCAATGACAGATCGCCAGACTTCAATCCTATCGAAATGGTCTGGCATCAGCTGAAGGACCATATCCGAAAAGTCGTGAAACCCTCCAAAAAGGATGAGTTGGCGCAAAGCATAATGAGTTTTTGGAACGATGTACTCACCGTGGAACGATGCAATAAATATATTGACCATATTGCGACTGTGTAGCCCATTGTGATCGCGCGTAATGGGCAAGCATCAGGAAGGTAGTATGGTATAGTACTGTACTGTAGTATTGTATGTACAGTATGATACAGGTAAGTATGGCACAGATTTTTTTTCCCTGAGAGAGCAGCACTAGCCATCTGGTTACAAAGTATTTAACAGTAGTCACAGTATACAGTAGTTCCAGTATAGCCTAGTTTGACAGTACTAACTGCATACTGTAGTCCAATATGGAGTAGCTATACAGTACACAATGCCATAATATGCACCTAACTGCTCAATTCATTTCTTTCCTGAGGGAGCAGCACCAGCCATCTGGTTGCAAAGTATTTAACAGTAGTCACAGTATACAGTAGTTCCAGTATAGACTAGTTTGACAGTACTATCCAGTACACAATGCCATAATACAGTATGCACATAACTGCACTAATTTTTTGTTTTCTTGTCTTTTCAGAAAAATAGGATGGACTGGGGGAGAGGGTGGGTATCGTGTAAAGTTTGTGATATGTTTGTACAGTTAAGTGTATCTACTGTAAACTGCAGTCATGATGTGTACACAAAACCTCCCCTCTCTCAATGAACTACTGTACTGTACACAGAATGAGGAAGAAGATAAAGACGGAAAAATGTATATTATTATATATATATTATTATATATTATATATCATTAATTAATATTATTATCAATGTGCATTATTCATGATTATCCACCGGTCCTCAATTTTCATGTGACAGAAGAACTGAATAAAGACTGCATTTTGTATTATTCATGATTATTTGTATATTTGTATTTTTTGTTTTTTGTTCCTGATAAAATAAAAGAAATATTTCTTTACATTCATGATAATTATAACCATTGACAAACCCCCCCTCCCCTACACCAAAGAAAAAGAAAGAATGACAAAAATTACAAACCGTGGTAATTTACTGCATCAAAAACATGAATCAGATTATGTTTTGTTTAACTCTCAATTTCACAGTGCTGTGCAAATCAGATTTACATATCAAATTCGATATATATATATATATCAAATGTAAATATACTGTATGCTCATTTGCATGTCTTAGGCAGGTCTGCAACCCCGCCTTTCACCATTATCACCCAGCACACAGCACTTCCACTGCAGCAAGGGATTCTGGAAAATGACATGCAAATGAGCACACAGTGCCACTTTTTGCTTCAAAAACCATTTTATACATGGTTCCCTATAGGCTTAAGCTTGCTGCATGGTCACAGCTTTGAGCACAGCCAGGGTTAAGATGCATAGCAAGAAAACCCACCCACAGACAGCTGTTTTGACCTTAATGGGTCTCATCAGTGTGGGGTTGGTTAACTGGCTATGCAATGAAGCGAAAGGATGGGGTTTACCATACTGAGTTAAGTTATGGTGAGTAAAAAAAGTGACAAAAACCCTCCACAGCAAAGCATATAGCAAATGTAAATATACTGTATGCTCATCTGCATGTCTTAGGCAGGTCGGCAACCCCGCCTTTCACCATTATCACCCAGCATACAGCACTTCCACTGCAGCAAGGGATTATATATATATATATATATATATATATATATATATATATATATATATATATATAAATATATATATATATATATATATATATATATATACAAATACAACTGTATGCTCATCTGCATGTCTTAGGAAGGTCTGCAACCCCGCCTTTCCCCATTATCACCCAGCATACAGCACTTCCACTGCAGCAAGGGATTCTGGGAAATGACATGCAAATGAGCACACAGTGTCACTTTTTGCCTCAAAAACCATTTTTAACATGGTTCCCTATATATATACACATGATGAACCAATATACAAAGAAATGTTTAAGGGTTTAGTAAAACATGCATAATTAAAAATACCACTTCTCCATATCTGCCACAGTAAAACAAAATCCTATTTCCTAATAAAATCATTCTCATGTGGCAATCAAAAGCATCAAATGCCAATCAAAAGATTACATTGACATTGTATACATGATGCATAAAAAACCAAGTACACTCTGCCAATCAATGTTAACAATAAAATATTCAAAAGAAAATACAATGAAATCCAAACAAGTATACTATTTAAACCAAGCAAGGCAAGCCAAATAAATTACCATTACATAGTTACATAGTTACATAGTAGATGAGGTTGAAAAAAGACTTCCGTCCATTAAGTTCAACCTATGCTAAATTTAGACAACAGATACTTTATCCTATATCTATACTTATTGATCCAGAGGAAGGCAAACAAAAAACCCCATTAAGGGGAAAAATTAATTCCTTCCTGACTCCAAGAATTGGCAATCGGATTAATCCCTGGATCAACATCCTTCCCATGTATACTTATTTGGTATATCCCTGTATACCTTTCCCAACTAAAAAGATGTCCAACCTTTTTTTGAACAAATCTATTGTATCTGCCATCACAGTCTCCATGGGTAATAAATTCCACATTTTAACTGCCCTTACTGTAAATAACCCTTTCCTTTGTTGCTGGTGAAATTTCCTTTCCTCCAACCTTAAGGGATGGCCCCGAATCCTTTGTACTGCCCGTGGGATGAATAGTTCTTTTGAAAGCTCCTTGTATTGTCCCTGAATATATTTGTATAGAGATCATATCCCCTCTTAGACGCCTCTTTTCTAATGTAAATAAATCTAATTTAGCTAGCCTCTCCTCATAAGTTAGAATGTCTATCCCCTTTATTAATTTGGTGGCTCTTCTCTGCTCTCTGCACTCTCTCCATAATGTCTTTTCTTAGGATTGGCACCCAAAATTGTACTCCATATTCAAGGTGTGGTCTTACTAATGCTTTGTAAAGGGGCATAATTATGTTTACTTCCCTTCCATCCATTGCCCGTTTGATGCAAGATAAGATCTTGTTTGCCATTGCAGCTACTGCAAGACATTGGGCACTATTGCTAAGCCTGCTGTCTACAAGCACTCCTAAATCCATCTCAATCAAGGATTCCCCCAATATATCTCCATTTAATTTGTAAGTCGCCTTTTTATTCTTGTATCCCAAATGCATAACCTTACATTTATCTGTATTAAACCTTATCTGCAATTTACCTGCCCACGTTTCCAGTCTCTCCAAGTCCTTCTGAAGAGAAATTACATCCTGCTCTGATTCTATTACCTTACACAGTTTAGTATCATCAGCAAAGATGGAGACTTTGCTCTCGATCCCAACCTCAAGGTCATTAATAAACACGTTAAAAAGCAGGGGTCCCAGTACCGATCCCTGAGGTACTCCACTCACGACTTTAGCCCAACCTGAAAAAGTTTCATTTATGACAACCCTCTGTTGTCTGTCCTTTAACCAGTTTTCAATCCAGGTGCATATATTATTACTGAGTCCAACTTTCTTTATTTTGTACACCAACCTCTTGTGTGAAACCGTATCAAAAGCCTTTGTAAAATCTAAGTAGACCACATCAACTGCATTACCCTGGTCTAAATTCCTACTTACCTCCTCAAAGAAACAAATAAGGTTAGTTTGGCAAGATCTATCCTTCATAAATCCATGCTGACTATTACTAATAATTATGTTTTCCATTAGGTATTCCTGAATATTATCCCGTATTAAACCTTCAAGTAGTTTCCCTACTATTGAAGTCAGGCTTACAGGTCTGTAATTTCCGGTTGTGATCTAGCTCCCTTTTTAAATATAGGCACCACATCTGTTTTACGCCAATCTTGTGGTACTGAGCCTGTGGAACTGGAGTCCTTGAATATTAAATATAATGGTTTTGCTATTACTGAGCTTAACTCCTTGAGAACTCTTGGATGTATGCCATCGGGTTCAGGTGCCTTATTTACTTTAATTTTTTCAAGTCGCTTATGAACTTCTTTCTCAGTTAACCAATTGTTCATTAATATGGAGGTTGTGGCTTCCTCCTGCGGCACTACTATTGAACTTTATTCTTCCCTGGCAAACACAGAGACAAAGAATGTGTTTAATACCTCAGCTTTTTCCTTATCTCCAATAATCTGCCTACCCATCTCACACTGAAAGGGTCCTATATTTTCTTTTCTCATTTTTTTGTTATTAAGGTACTTAAAGAATTTTTTAGGGTTGACCTTACTTTCTATTGCAATCCTTTTTTCATTATCCATTTTTTCTAATTTGATTGCCCTTTTGCAATTTTTGTTACATTCCTTATAATTCTGATACGATGTCTCTGTCCCTTCTGACTTAAAGAATCTAAACGCCTTCCTCTTCTTGTCCATTTCCTCCCCTAACTGTTTATTTAGCCACATTGGTTTTGACTTATTTCTTTTATACTTATTACCCAAGGGTATACACTGATAAGTGTGCTTAAAATTTACAATTAAAATTCCATCCAAATCAATTACACAATTAACTCTTTTAATCGTTAAACAAACCCATTCCCCAAAAAAGTTAACATCTGACAAAATAGTAGTACCAAAATAAAACCACTATATTAAAGCAAGCCTCACCCTGACCTAAAGTACACCATAGAACACCAAAAATTACATCTATCTAATTAAAATTACATTACACACATTTAACAATAGCAGCATATCAAAATACATTTATATAGTGCAAAACAAGCATTTCCAACCAAATCATTTTTTACCCTGTATGTATTTATCGATAGAGACATACAGTGGCGGCCACCTTTATCCTAATGAGGCTGGATCCGCGGCGCTCTGATAATCGCGGGCAGATGCGTTTTTTTTTTGGTCCGGAGTGAATTGCGTTATTTTAGTGCTCGTAATATTTGCATTTATTATCGCTGTCTGCAATACTGCAATACCGTCTAAAAACTCAGGGGGGCGTTCGCGAGCTGTTTTCTTCGAAGTCTAATACTTTACAGTTCAACCTACGTCAGTACACAGTCTGCTTGTGCGCGCGCAGTAATTGTAAATTTGCATATTTATACATGCATTTGTAGTGCTGTATGTCTCATTTGAAAATTGTTGAAACGCATAGGCGTGTGCTGTAACAGTATCGCATTTTGGCATATAAAGTACAGCGCTCTCCTCTTGCTCGCCCCCGCACACACACAGGATAATTTACTGTACTGCACTGCAGTATTTCAACTTCTTATCTTATCTACAGTGCAGTACAGTACACCTCTCCCACACCATTCCTTTGAATGTGTGTCTTTCTGGTTTCAATCACATTCCTGCTTGTTAGTTGATGATTACTGCGCATGCGCCTGTAAATTCACCACTGCTTGCTTGCAAAGTTCAAGAGTGAGTGACCACTCATTTCTTATTTGTATTTTCTCCACAAGCCTGCCTATACCAACTTGATAGTACGGTATTCAATCTGTGCTGTATCTTTTGACTGCGACCCTGTGCGTTTGGTTGCACATGGTTGATTTGTGTGCTTTTTATGTACTGTATTTGGGGGTGTAGGGATCAAATTATTATGATGACCTGCCTTTTGAAATTATGTCATTTCTTTGAACTGCAGTTAAGCTAATCCTTCATGCTGCTGTACCCTGTACCCCCCTCCCCCACGCACACACACATGGCTGGCTCAAGGATTGATTTGAACCTATTATCGACAGACGCCTCTACAGAGTCATTCAGTTTCTGAAGTTTGCCATTGTGTTTTTAATCCATCCCTAGCCGAGCGTCACCTCACTGCGCCTGCATGTAATCCTCTTTGGGATGGGAAGTAGTTGATGATCACTGCGCATGACTCACCCATCCCCCCCAACACTTTGAGGCTTTGTTTACGGTTACGCTTTTGAAAATCCCTTCTCGAATTTGATATGTAAATCTGATTTGCACAGCACTGTGAGAATTGAGAGTTAAAAAAAAACATTAACTGATTCATGCTATTGATGCAGTAAATTACCACTTTTTGTCCTTCTTTCTTTTTCTTTGGTGTAGGTGGGGGGGGGGGGGGTTGTTGTCAATGATTATGATTATCATAAATGTAAATAAATATTTATTTTATTTTATTAGGAACAAAAAAAACAAATATAAAAATAATCATGATTAATACAAAATGCAGTCTTTATTAAGTTCTTAAGTCAGATGGAAATTGAGGGCCAGTGGATAATCATGAATAATGCACATTGATAATAATATTAAATAATATTATATAGTATATAATAATATATATATATAGTACTATCATTTTTTCCGTCTTTATCTTCTTCCTCTTTCTGTGTACAGTACAGTAGTTCATTGAGAGAGGAGAGGTTTTGTGTACATCATGACTGCAGTTTAGATACTGTACACTTAACTGTACAAACAGTTCAAACTGTACACGACACCCCTCCTCTCCCCCAGTCCATCCTTTTTTTTCTGAAAAGACAAGAAAACAAAAAATTAGTACAGTTATGTGCATACTGTATTATGGCATTGTGTACTGTATAGCTACTCCATGTTGGACTACAGTATGCAGTTAGTACTGTCACACTAGTCTATACTGGAACTACTGTATACTCTGACTACTGTTAAATACATTGCAACCAGATGGCTGGTGCTGCTCTCTCAGGAAAGAAAAAAAATTGAGGAGTTACAGTAGGTGCATACTGTATTATGGCATTGTGTACTGTATAGCTACTCCATATTGGACTACATTATGAAAATAATACTGTCAAACTAGTCTATACTGGAACTACTGTATACTCTGACTACTATGAAAGAAAAAATATGTGTCATACTTACCTGTATCATACTGTACTTACAATACTACAGTACAGTACTAAAGTATACTGTACCATACTACCTTCCTGATGCTTGCCCATTACGCGAGATCACAATGCGCAACACAATCGCAATATGGTCAATATACTTATTGCATCGTTGCACGGTGAGTACATCATTCCAAAAACTCATTATGCTTTGCGCCAACTCATCCTTTTTGGAGGGTTTCACGACTTTTCGGATATGGTCCTTCAGCTGATGCCAGACCAGTTCGATCGGATTAAAGTCTGGCGATCTGTCATTGGAGGGGGAAAAAAAGGACAATTAGTTAAAGAGATACAGTACACAGTAAAAATAGTGGGGAAAATGAGACACGGTTACCGCACTTACTCCGCTGGCATCTTCACCCAGTTGATACTGATCTCAAGGATATGCGCTGTTGACGCGGTGTGCTTCGGATCGTTGTCCTGGTAGAAACGGTGACCATCCGGAAACTCACGTGTGATGTATTCCACAATCTCAGGCACAATTTTCTCTTGGAAGAAAGCTTTATTCATGATTCCTATAACAAGAAAAGAAAAGTGCTCAAAAAACTGCACACTAGTACAGTACAGTGCGTAAGGCACAAGCGTGTGACATACATTTTACTGTACCTTCAAAGATGACGAAGCATCCTGGTCCACGCCTAGAGATGGCACCCCACACATGCATCTTCACTGGGTGTTTTGTAAGCGGCTTCATAGATATGCGACCTTTTTTGTGGAATGCAAAGGTGGCAAATCTCTCCAGCGAAACAGTAGTATCATCTGTATCTTCAGTAGTTATTCGTTTTTTCTGAACTGAGAGAATGGAGAGGGATTCTTTATTAGTTCAGAAAAAAACGAATAACTACTGAAGATACAGATGATAAATTGAATGTATCTTTTATTACAAAATTTAGTTCAGTTAGCATTAGGGGGGAAAGGAGAACAACAAAATGAATGTGTCTCCTAAAAGAATTCACTATAATGCACTCCTACTTAATTTAAAATTTAACTTTTAATATATTTCCATAAAACATATGTTACCAAAAGCGTCGTGTATAATACATTAAAAATAAATTAAATTGGCAAAATAAATTAAATTGGCATTAACTAGCGTCTGTGTCACTGACACAGACGCTAGTTAATGCCAATTTAATTTATTTTTAATGTATTATACACAACGCTTTTGGTAACATATATTTTATGGAAATATATTAAAAGTTAAATTTTAAATTAAGTAGGAGTGCATTATAGTGAATTCTTTTAGGAGACACATTCATTTTGTTGTTCTCCTTTCCCCCCCATTTTTTGATTCACTTTTCAGTTCACAGTTTGCACCCACTTTTTTGGATTACCATTCATTCACCTATTATTTGCTTCTATTGGTGTGGTTTTGTGATCACTCCCTAACTCTAGTGCTTTTTCCAGTTAGCATTAGCATTCAAAAAATAATCAATAAGAACTGGAACATTTTACGTAACGATCCGATTCTAGGTCCTTCCCTCCACCAAAAACCCAGCTTTATTTACCGTCGGGCAAAGACTTTAAAACATTACTTGGCACCAAGTGATATTGGGTCTCCAATTCATACACCTTTGGAGACCCCATGGATGCCTTGCAAACCGAACGGGAATTATTGCTGTGGAAAATGCAAAGCCTGCAAAATGTTGAATAAAGATCGTAAAACATTTCAATCAAACACTACTAAAGAAAATTTCATTGTTAAGAATTGCATATCCTGTAAGTCAACATATGTGGTCTATCTGTTACAATGTCCCTGTGGGTACCAGTATGTTGGGCGGACCAAAAGATTTTTAAGAGTCAGAATTTTAGAACACGCTAGAAACATAAAAATAGGGTTTGAACAACATGGCGTGTCCAGACATTTTAAATATAAACATAACTCTGACCCTTCCCTTATGACCTACATAGGTATCCAAATTGTTCAGTCAGGGAGACGTGGTGGAGACAGAGACAAAAAATTATCCAAACAAGAAAGTCTGTGGATCTATAAACTACAGACTCTGTCCCCACTAAGTCTTAATGAGGAGATTGACATTTGGTCTCTGTTATAATCTCCAATCATTTTTTAGTATAAGTAGTGCCAGTGTAGATTTTAAATTTTAAATCTTATTCCTTACGTATTTAATTTATTTATATCTCTTCTCTCTAAATAAATTGAAATGTCTGTGTGTTTAAATCTAGACCATATCATCATTTTTTATTTATTTTTAAACATTTAATGTTCGATAGTGGTATTCTGTGTATTTATTATGCATTTGAAATATGACTAATTTTTGTCTCTTTATTTTTAGAGGTCTTTTTTATTTTTATTTTTTTTGCCGCAATCTGCTATTAAAAATGAAATGTTTTTGTGCAATGTTAAGTGTTTGTTAATTAACCCCTTATATCTCTATTCGAGAGGCTGCCTGTTCTGATTTTGACCCTCAACGGGATGAGCTTGTGCCTCCCCAGGTGGAGAGAGTTAAGTTCATTCAGTGTGGCCAATCGAATGAGAGCTGAGAGTATATGAAGCGCCCCCGGAACTTCCTCCATTATCCCTGAAGAAGTATTTCGATACGAAACGCGTAGGAGAGGGCGCGTTCCTTTATTATCTTATTCGATTCCCATTGTGGCTTTCATTTACTGCATAAACTTTGTTGGGGACTTCCACTCGCTATACTACCCAGTGTGGAGAGATGCGACCGGCAGAAGGACGCCACTTGATGACGTCATAAGCGCCGCGGACTAACCCGGAACCGATCAGGAGATCACCCCCTCTGAGCTGACGGCTGTTACAGGGAGGCTTCTCAAGCAGAGTTGAGCTTTCCGATTGTATACACCAGCGACCAGAGGAAGGAGGTTCCAGTTACACACCAGTCCGCGCTCTGCTGTTCCCGCCGAGTGGTAACATGTCCCTAACATGTTATGCTGTTATATGTTTTTATTGATGTACGTGCAATAATCACCTTTTACCATATAAATTGATTTTTAATATACTACACGATGAGGTTTTTTTGCGCTGTTTTTTCTTCTTTTTTTAACACCTGTACCTCGTCGCCATGCATAAAAGGTTAAACAATTTGCATAACCCACCACTCGATGATCTGTATCTGAACTTTACCTTGTCCAGATACTGCATTGTGCCATCTGCTTCCATGGATCAACCCCGATTCTACAGATGCAGGAACCCACTCGCCTCCGCCGTGCCTGTCATGCATAAAAAGCGAAAGGCAGGAGCCGTTGCCAAGGCCAAAGCGACAGGCTATGGCCAATAAAGAAAACCTTCTGCTGACCCCAAAGGCTAAGGGTTTTAAAACACGCAAGCCATATTATGTCAAGAAGAAATACAGTGATGTACACTCAACGCAAAACAAATGGCAGCCAACCCATCGAACCTGCAGGCCGCTTCCTCATTTATGCCTCGACGACTCTGCCGACGCTCTCCCTGAAATCTACAGCCCATCTTCTCCACTACTCGTCCAGGATGCTGCCGCCGCTCTCCCGGAAACCCACAGGCCATCTTCGCCACCGTTCTTCGGCGACGCTGCCACTAGTGCTCCTGAAATCAACGAATCACTTTCTCCATTACACTTAGACGACTCTGCCGCTTCTCGCCTGGAAATTCACAGGTCGTTTTCTCAATCCCTCTTCGATGACGTTGCCGCTTCTCCTCTCCCGGAAATCCACAGGTCACCACCTCCATCCTTCTTTGGTGACTCTGCTGCTTCTCTCCATGGAACCCCCATCTCATCCTCCGTAGCACCCATCCACCCAGATGTCCACAGCACGCCATGCACAAGAACCAGCTCATTAGACCACATGTTGAATGGGTTAAGTGTGGATATCCCCGGGAAATCTATTGTGCTGGCAAAGATAGATCTGCTTCTGGAGACCATGCTAACTGTGGATCAACGGATGCAGAAGATAGAGACTGACATAGCGGGGATACATCATTTGCTCAGTGGTCATGCCCCTGTATCCCCGACGCCGAAGCAGGAGGGTGGCATGGATGTGATGAAAGGGACCTTCGACCACCTTCCATCAGCAAGCGCACCCCCTCCACCAGAAGATTTTGTGTACATGTATGCCGTTGAAGAGGAGGATAACATGACAACCCCGTCAAGACCACACCAGGAGACAACACAGCGACCAAGACAGGAGGAAAGCTTCCTCCCAGACAACCTACCCTCACCCGCCGCCACAAGTACACCCACTCATAGAAGAACACCCGCTCCCAGAACCCAACCTACATACGCTTGCATCAATACGGTGCCCGACAATATACTGCGTGAGCTGCCACCGGCACTCAGGGAGAAGTATAGGGTGATGAGTGCTGGTGTACCCCATAAGTATGCCTTGTTAATTTTCTAGCACCACGTGTCATACTTGTTGTACTGCGAGTGGGCCTACAAAGTGAACTATGAAGGAAATCGCGTAAAAAAGGCGCTTCCTGAAAATTTAAAAATGACTATTGTGGAGGAATTGCGGCGCTATTTTTCAATGACAGATCCTGTAATGCAAACCGTTCGAGACTGCATTAATGGCATTTTGCACCATACAAGGCATCGGCCCTGGAAGGACAATCTGGTGGGTATCGCGTTAGCGTCACTGTTCAACTATATATACAAAACAAAGAAAATAACCCCTCCAAAAAGCGCTTACCTAGCGCTGGGGACTTTAATATTGTTTGTGACTGTTCAACTGTTGTTTATTTTTTGTAAATATTTTTGTAAATGTTTTGTCATGCTGTACTTTAATAAAGGCAATGTTGCATGTTTTAACTTGTATGAATAAAGAAATGTTTTTGCTTAAACAAGACCTGCACAACTCCGGTCCTCGAGGAGCCGCAAACAGGCCCGGTTTTCAAGGTTATCCTGAAAACCGAGCCTGTTTGCGGCCCTCCAGGACTGGAGTTGTGCAGCCCTAACTGACTGTTCTGTACACCATCCTACTGTAAATGTTTTGTCTTTCTGTACTTTAATAAAGGAGATGTTGCGTTGTGTACATTTTATGAATAAAGAATTATTTTTAATAACACCATACTGTTGTCCTTTACTGTACATGTTTTGTCATGCTGTACTTTAATAAAGGAGATGTTGCATGTTTTAACTTGTATGAATAAAGAAATGTTTTTGCTTAAACAAGACCTGCACAACTCCAGTCCTCGAGGGCCGCAAACAGGCCCGTTTTTCAAGGTTAGAAGAGGAGGGATGTAGTTCCCATGCTCTGATTGGCTACCGTACCATGTGAGGCCGGTCATCTTTCTTTTCATGATGTTGTCTTAAAGGCAATTGAAGCACTGCCATTCTGATTGGCTAGCGTCATTGCCTTTAAATGACGTCATCAAAATTAAAATTTTCCCCCCACAATCACATGGTTTTCACTGCCCAATCAGGGCCATGGGAACCATATGACGATCAGGTGACGTCATAGGCCTATAAAAGCCTATGTCGTCTCATTTTGAAGGCAGACGCCAAGGAGGACGGACCTCCGGAAGGAAGAAGAGGACAGGGGCGTGGCAGCAGACGGTAAGAAGACCCCCAGCAGAACCCAGAAGAACAAGAAAGAAGACGGAAGAACACAGATGAAGATACTGTAGACGTTTTGGATTAAAAAAAAATTCTTAGTTTATTTTGTTATGGTTTGTTATTTTATGGGTTCCAGTTGCTGTGCGTGGATTGGTTGAAGAGCTTGGTGTTCAACGGGAGTCGGTGAGTGGGCCAGCTAATGGTAAGTTAACTAAAGAAATGTATTTTTTTGGAACTTTAACTGTTTTTTGTAATTTATTCTATGTGATACAATTTTTTTCCATTCTAATTTCTTGCCACTGTATGTATATGTATGTATGTCTCTATCGATATATACAAATAGGGTAAGAAATGATTTGGTTGGAAATGCTTGTTTTGCACTATTTAAATGTATTTTGATATGCTGCTATTGTTAAATGTGTGTAATGTAATGTTTAATTAGATAGATGTAATTTTTGGTGTTCTATGGTTTACTTTAGGTCAGGGGGAGGGGGGTTGCTTTGTTATAGTGGTTTTATTTTGGTACTACTATTTTGTCAGATGTTAACTTTTTTGGAGAATGGGTTTGTTTAACGATTAAAAGAGTTAATTGTGTAATTGATTTGGATGGTATTTTAATTGTTTTGGGATGTCATTAATTAATGGTAATTTATTTGGCTTGCCTTGCTTAGTTTAAATAGTATACTTGTTTGGATTTCATTGTATTTTCTTTTGAATATTTTATTGTTAACATTGATTGGGAGAGTGTACTTGGTGCACAGATTTTATGCATCATATATACAATGTCAATTCAATCTTTTGATTGGCCTTTGATGCTTTTGACAGTCACATGAGAATGATTTTATTAGGAAATAGGATTTTGTTTTACTGTGGTAGATATGGAGAAGTGGTATTTTTATTTATGCATGTTTTACTAAACCCTTAAACATTTCTTTGTATATTGGTACATCATGTGTATATATATATATATATATATATATATATATATATATATATATATATATATATATATATATATATATATATATATATATTATATATATATATATATATATATATATATATATATATATATATATACACAAACACAAAAGAGAAGGATATGGCGCCAACCCAAACCCACTATACGTGTAAAAAGCAAATAATGATGAAAACTATATTGTATAGGACTGATACACAAAAATATAATAAATAATATAATAGAAAAGTGTAAAAAATAAAAAATAAAATATGTGCAATGAAATAATAAACAAATAGAAAAAATAATGTCCAGATTAAATACAAATCCAAATGTAACTCCACATGCTATCCAATAGAGTCTTTGCAGCCTGAATGTAGGGAACACCACTTCCTTGATGATATCTAAAAAGACAGACAAAAAACAGGCGCACTCATAGCGTAATAAAGTTTAACAAAATATTTATGGAGTAGATGATTTAAAAAACACACTCACAAACATAACGGAAATAAAAGCAGTTATGAGTAATACTTAATCGCCAGCCAGATGCAGGAACCAGGTTATTCCGGTGAGATCGTCCGGTATGCAGGGGATACAGCAACTTACACAATGTACTCCGTGTACTGGAGGAGGTAGGGAGCGCCGCCCTCATCCAGATCCCTCATCACTGCAGTGAGTCTCCGATCCAAATCCTGCGAGAACTCAATGACGTCACAGGATTCACCAGATAGGTAGTAGCAGCCCCCACAAGGATAACAAATAACTGGCTGAGATAGGTACATATTACCCAATATGTAGAGTCCCGTATATGGAGTAGTGAGTCTGTACTAAAACTGGACAATATCACGTCCGCAAAGCACTCCCTACGCGTTTCATCTCGAAATACATCTTCAGGGGAAACAACATAGATGTGAAGCATATACTTATAGTGAGTTTAACCAATCAAAACACAGAATAACTAATTGCAATGTGGATACCAGATATATAAATGGGAATTAAATTAACCCCTATAATAGCTGGAATACAAAAGCTGGAATATACATGGAAAATTAAAGAAACAACTTAAAAATCTGATATACAGCATCAATCTCATATCTATATGTATGTCTACTCATGATAAAAAATATCAACATTAGATAGATACTAATAAGAATGGCAATACAAAATGTAAAGATACATATACAAGACATTATAGAAATTCACAATGTATGTATAAAACACAACAAATACAAACATAGGCTAGATAAATGAAAACAGATATATTAATGAATAAATAAATTCATAATGAACAGATGATATATGTACTAAAAAATGTACTTACAAATTATAACAAAGGAGAGACTCAGAGGGAGCAGAGGGTGGACAATCCATGGTAATGTCACCTGTCACCCTCCGAAAGGATTTGACTATAGAGAATCAGAAGGAAGGGGCAAAACCAAAAATAAGGGCTAATTTGGAATTAGTTGATTTTTCACCCAAAAATAATACATCACCTTCTGTTATTTCTTTTTTTAGAGAAAGGATACAATCACCCTCCCACAGAGAAAGGGGAAAAATACCCCCTGTGGGACAAGCAGGAGTCAGCCCAGAGTTCACAAAGGAGAAAAAGAGATTCAGAGGGATCAGAGGAGGAAAAACGAGACAGAGATAGAAGGAGAAAAGATTAATGGTGGCCATTGGTGAAGTATGGTATTTATAATTTATTGTCACATGAACTTACCCCATATCATATTTCACTTTTGGCAAAGGGACTTTCATTTTCACCTAGTAGCTTACCCAATCAGTTTGATTTATTTGTGGACCTTAACAGGTTCATACGTAAACTAACTTTGATGAGACACTTTTCATTTAAGGATAGAGGGATACTAGATACTTCCAATACTAACTATAACTCACAGGAACAGGAATGCATTCGTGCATTAACTTCAATTCTTGTTAAACCTGGAGTTTTGGATAATATCACTACTAGTACACAGATTAACAACCAATATGATTCACTGGAATCACATGACTTTACCACACATTTTTAACCTGATTTGTCTGGGCAGCCAGTTACAATTCTGGCGACCCAACCGAGTCACCTGAATCCTTGTGAGGATTTTTCCTTACATCCGGTTCAGGATTCGGATCTGGCCTTAGACTTCAAGCACTCACCTTTTCATCCTATTTCTACCTATTTCCCATATCATTCAAAAGGGAACTTCATCGAAACCTTCTATACCATTGTTCTTAGAGATCTTGAACAGTTATGTCAGACTAACACTCGTTTTGTACATAGAAATCTGAGCAAAGGAGAAGAATTGGCTTTAAATAATCTCAAAGAGAATATAGATATTATTGTGAGACAAGCCGACAAAGGAGGGGCTATTGTCTTGCAGGATAGACAAGACTATGTATCTGAGGCTAGTCGCCTTTTACTGGACAGTTCATCCTATCGTATACTGGACAAAGATCCAGTTATAGAATTTCATTTGGTTTTTAAAGATTTAATTCACCAAGCACTTAGCACAGGTATTATCACGAAAGCAGAAAGCACTTTTTTTTTTATTAGACACCCTAGAACACCAGTTTTTTAATCATTTGCCCAAATTGCACAAAGACACTGTACACCCCCCCCCCCCCCCCCCCCGGTAGACCGATCATATCGGGGGTGGGGTCAATGACCTCGAACGTGTCCCAATATGTTGATTAATTTTTGCAACCTTATGTAAATCATTACCATCTCACATTAGGGACACGTTGCACGTCATTGACTCCACCTCCGATGTTATTTGGACAGACACATTTTGTTGGGCTACCTGCGATGTATACTCACTTTACATAGATCACACTAAGGGTTTAGATGCTGTCAGTCACTTTTTACAATTGGATTTAAATTTGCATGTGTCACAAAAAGATTTTATTTTATCTTGTATTGAGTTTATTTTGACACATAATTATTTTAATTTTAATTAACAGATTCACCCCCAGTTATGCTAACCACTTCATGGGGTTGTGGGAGAACATCCATGTTTGGGGGAATGCACGGCTGGTGGCGGGTCTGGTTTTCTACGGTCGTTTCATCGATGATATTATTATGATTTGGGATGGTGATAGGGACCAACTGAAAGATATATTAAATTCATTCAATGTGAATGATATGGGTTTAAAATTTACCCATTCCATACATCCAGATACGATGGTATTTTTAGATCTTGAGCTGTTCATTGATAAAGCTGACATGCGGATACATAGTAAAACACATTTTAAACCTGTCTCTACAAATAGCTACCTGCAAAACAGTAGCAACCACTATAAGAAGTGGCTAAATAACATCCCAAGAAGCCAATTCTTTAGGATTCGTCAAAATTGCTCCCTGAACTCGGATTTCTATGCCCAAGGAGAGGCTTTAACCAATAAGTTTCTCCAAAAGGGATATTATAGAACGGTAGTACGGAGGGCATTTGATGATGCAAAATCTATTGATAGGAGTGCCTTACTTGAGAGGTCCAAGACCAGATCTGATCATGATGGACATGATTCACTGAGGGACAAACCTAGTGAGAATTCTTTACATTCATTTCCAAAATGTATTACGCAGTACAATAAATTGGCCTATCAGGTTAAACACATCATTAATAGACATTGGAGCATCATTCAAAATGACCCTATTATAGGTGTAGAACGGGTGAACTGAAAGTTAACCCACCAGGCGCTCAGAAAATGTGACTGCAGCTGTAAACTGGTGTGTAAGAAATAAACGTGGGTTTGTGATTGCCACTATCCCCCAGTGGAGCCTTCACAGATGTAATACTCAGCAACTGGCTTACCAAAAGCACGATGAAGTTTGAGATAAGTAGAAGGAAAAAACTCACAGCTGGGGGATGTAGTGGAGTGGCTGATCTGTCCTCCTGATTGTAGATGCTGCCGACCCCACTGCCTGTAACTCCTCTGGGTGATGCAATGAAAGCGAAGTGATCCTCACGAGCCGCCAGCTCTGTCTTCGGCCGCCAACCCTGCATCCGCTCGATCGCGGTGGGTGGTCACCTGACCAGGGCAGTGCTGGTAATTCCGGGTTCAGCAGGGGGATGCGGATACACCAGTGACAGCCCGGCGTGCAGGCAGCAAATGCCGGAACAATGGAAATCCTCCCAGGGGAGGTCTATACGCCGCACAGCCGTGGAATAAAACTTCAGAGAAGGCTGATGTAGTGACTCATAAAAAAACTTTTAATGAAACAAAGTGCAAACGGATCCTATTGACGCGTTTCGGCCCGTCAGGCCTTTGTCAAAAGAGTCTTTTGACAAAGGCCTGACGGGCCGAAACGCGTCAAGAGGATCCGTTTGCACTTTGTTTCATTAAAAGTTTTTTATGAGTCACTACATCAGCCTTCTCTGAAGTTTTATTCCACGGCTGTGCGGCGTATAGACCTCCCCTGGGAGGATTTCCATTGACCCTATTATAGGCTCTAAAGTACCAATGCGAGCTCCCATTGTCTTTATAAAAACAAGGTGTCTGAAGACCATTGTAGCCCCAAGTAGACTAAAAACTGTTTCTGACTTACATTCTGGGACATCTAAGAATATCCTAGCAAGGGGTAATTTCCCTTGCGGTAGAAATAGATGTATCACCTGTGGGCATATGAAGAAAATCAATTCTTTCAAATCCTTTTCTAACGGTTCTTTTTATGAGATTAAGAATTATATAAATTGTCTTAGTACATACTGTATGTTATTTATCTCATAACCTGTCAGTGCGGTCTACAATATGTGGGCCGTACTTCGAGAACCCTAAGTACTAGATTTCTCGAACACCGTAGAAATGTAAAACATGGTCTTCAGTCACATTGCTTATCACGTCATTTTGACACTGTACAGTGGCAGCCGCTGTTATCCTCCTGCGGCTGCCACCGCGGGATTTTTAAATTCGTGGGCAGACGCGGGCTTTTTTTCTTTAGTTTCGGCGCCACAGGCACTTTCATTGTTCAGCGCCATTAGCGCTGAACGGGAGATGCGGCTGGCGCGTGGCCAAGTTCGGCTGTAAAAGCAAACAGCCCTGAATAATTACGGTGATGTTGGAGATTTAAGAGGGCTGTGACAGTACATAATAAAAATCCTTGCTTTTTGTCCATCTTTGGAATTGAGTCCATCCCACCTTCCCTTTCGGAGGGTGACAGGTTCAAGGAAGTATGTGTCAGAGAGACATACTGGATCTATGTACTTGGTACATTGTATCCGGATGTTCTCAATGACACCATTGATATTAGTTCAGTAGTTTAGTGGCCTATTCTGTGCTTGTTGTTGGGGTGCGGGTCCTCACGAGGTCTGGTTTGAACAATGTACTTCATTCCCTTCGTGGTGACTTACGTACACCATACTGGCTCAAATGGTAAATTTTAGTACTCCTAATACATTTATTTGAAATGGTGTTTGTAACAGGGGAGTTATCCCTGTTCAGGTAATGTACCTCTAATCCAGCAGTGTGGTGGTTAACTGCTGGTGGTCAATTAACAAACACTACCTGCCTGATTAGATGGCTTAGAAAAGCCTGTCTTTTGAGACAGGAAGAGAGACTCCTTAGCTCATACCTGAGCTGAACTTGGAGACAGTCTTGAGCCCTGCCAGAAGAAACAGCAGAGCTGCTTTCAAGACACAGGGGACACTTCTAAACCTGAATGCTGACACACCCTGAGGAAAAGGGAGCTGAACCAGGGACAGAGAAGATTTTCTCTCCAAACCACAAGGAACAGATAAGACTTTCATTTATGAGACTTTCTATATCTGCTTATTTCATGCTATATGTTTGGGGCTGGGAGACATGCTTATCTAAGGGAGTTGTGAACTGAATAGTATTTCACTAGAAATACTCCCAAGTGAATAGAAGCTTTGTTTACCCCTTGTTTGGATGGTTTCCTGATGTTAAGGAAACAGGCGCAATAAAAGGCTTATTTAATTTCACTATAATCAGTCTCCCTTGCATACCTCTGTGAGCGTCCGCCTACATATGGTGTCCGAAGTGGGACGAGAGGTGGTCTTTGAAGTTAGAAAGGACCGGAGATTTGTTCTGTGAATTTTTTTTATGCTTTTTGCCTACAAACTGAGCAACTTAAAAAAAAAAAAAAAAAAAAAATCTCATGCAGCAGAGATCAGAGTTAAAGTGATACACACCACTGCACTGAAACTTACAAAACCACAGATGAACTCTTTTCCCCAATCCCAAGAGGAGAGAGAGAGAGACTGCTGTAACAGGTAAAACCTTATTTGCCTACCACAATAAAGTGTAATATGGTCATTGAAATAGGGGGTTTGCCTTCCAGCCATAGTCAGGGTTCAAGAAGTGAGTTAGCCCTTGAAAGGGATAGTCGTTTGTTATTTTCAAATGTTAAGCTGAAGCAGTGAATACAGATGGTGACCCATGAGCGGTACTGATTCTGCAAGTAAAGGCTGCCACACCGCATAGGACTACCAGTTGTGAATGGAGTAAATGCAGAAAAATATGAAAATTGATGCAAGACTGTGCTGAAGCAGGGGAATTTTCAGTAAACAAGTGCAGAGGTAAAATTGCCTACTATAAAAAAGGAATTGCTGAACTGTGTAAAAGGTATCCCAAAGTGTGAAGAGTGAATGTCATAATACCCAAAGTTGAGACTGAACTCAAGCAGAAAAATCACATTATTTGGTTGAAGCAGAGAGATTGTACCTAGCATGTAAATGGTGTAAAGCAAACAGAAGTTTTTACCTAGCAACTACACATCCAGCATACCTAATGAGAGATATTACCTAGCAAGTAAATGGTGTAAAGCAAATAGACATTTTTACCTAGCAACTGCACATCCTGTATACCTGATGAGAGAAAATGCGTGCACAGCACTGCTGATATTGTAAAACTTATTCAAGAAAGAAAAAGTCTACAGAGATGCCTGTGAGAGCTATGACCTCTACAAGCAAAATATGCACACCTGTAAAACTACCACAATTGGGGGTTCTGGCAAATACAGTGGCAACAGCTGCAATAGCGCCTCCTGAGGTCATGAAGAAAATTACACCTGATAGCCTAAAAATGGAGGACAAGATGCAGCGTTCCTGTAATGAACCCTACCCCACGGAAGAGTGGCCCTTCCAGTCCAATAAATTTTTCTGTCAGCTATTACAGTTGCAAGAAAAGCCGGGTGGATCTGGTGACGCTGCTAAAATTTCAAATGAAGATGGAGACCCCAGTATCCCTGAAGGGAAGGTGTCATCCAAATCAAAAAGGCGGAAAAATAAAAAGAAAAGCGGTTCTTCACTTACCGTGGAAGGAACAGACACGTCCGCAGATCCTGTGGAGGAAAAGGGGGGTCGAGTTGCCCTGCAGCCTAGAGAAAATGGAGAATTCGTCCCGCAGTTAACCGAATATCCAGAGGGCCAAAGGCAGAAGTCGTGTAACCCAAAGAAGTGTCTGTCCGGTGCCAACAGTGAGGAACCCTCAACCAACCATCCCAGGGAAGCGGAGCCGGAACCAGTGAGTGTCGATCCCTTGACCAGCCCTGAGGATGCCCTGAAAAATGCCAGGCGTGACTGTGATATACTCCGTGAACAATTGAAACAAAAGAAAGATGGTTACGCTGAGGTACTGAAAAATAACATGAAGCTACAGGAACATGTGCTCGCAATGTACTCTGCAGCCAGGACAGCATTGGACGATCTCAAGACTGAGCTAGATACTGCAAATGCTACTATTTCCGCCATGGATGAAAAGCAGAGAAAATCTGATAAAATGATGACTAAGCTGAAGCGGAAGTATGAGGAGGCACTAAAGCAGATGACAGTCTTTCAGCAAGAGGTTCACACTCTTCGCGTAGAGCTGAATGCCTCACAACAGGAGAGATATCCTAAACAATAAAACACACACAACAAAAAACGATCAGTGTTAAAAATAAACAAAGAAAGTACCAACAGCCCAAGGGAATTTAACTAAAAACCGCCATAGAGGGCTATAATACCGCTGACAGGGGGAAACGAACACTCACACTGGGGCAGAGGTGGGGGTCCACGGATGACCGCACAGGATCCGGATCGCGGCACCGCGGAAGATCAAAAAACGCCACCTGAGCCTCAGGCAGGCTCCGTCTCAGCCTCTCAGCAAACACGCGCAGGATGACATGTCGTGACCTCTACGCGTTTCGCACCACGTGCTTCGTCTCCGTGGACCCCCACCTCTGCCCCAGTGTGAGTGTTCGTTTCCCCCTGTCAGCGGTATTATAGCCCTCAATGGTGGTTTTTACTTAAATTCCCTCGGGCTGTTGGTACTTTCTTTGTTTATTTTTAACACTGATCGTTTTTTGTTGTGTGTGTTTTATTGTTTAGGATATTCTATGTTTAGAGACCATACAGTACCGACACACTTTATTCGAGTGTGGCCGGTACCGCAAGCCGGGAGATTTCCCGGCTTGCTAGTGGCCGCCCCTCGGCGTGCCGCGCGTCATAGACGCGCGGTCACGCGTCTTCGGGAGCGTGCGCCCCCTGCACGCGCGTCCAGGGGCTCCCCGAGGGAGCCCTGGTGTCCCGCGATCGCGGGACAGCGGCAGGGGGTTCCGGGGGACCCGGCGGACCCGGCAGCGGTAGGGAGAGCGCCCCGATCGGAGGGCGCTCTTCCGCTGCTTCGGCGCGCGCCCGTCACTCTCGGGCGCGCGCCAGGCTACTGCTGCGGCCAAGAACGGGCAAATGCTCGAATAAACTTGGCCGCAGCAGTATGTATGGTTTATGTATCTGGGCAGTTAACCCATTGGTAGAAAAAAGGGGGGTCCTCCGGCGCGTTGCTCTGCTTGTGGCTCCACGGCGTTTAAAGCATATAAGTGAGGGAGAGAAGAGAGGGGACCACAATAAGGGACCAACACAGTGATTATACACAGCTCTTCGTTTGATTAGGGAGGGGGGGAGGGAGTGGGGGTGTTAAGAGATCAATGGAGATTAAAAGGTAATGCTGAATGAAAGGAGACACACTTACATCAAAATATCTAATATCTTGGATTCTTCTACTCTTCTCCTTATATAGTTGTGTTTTGTTGAGGGTGAGGAAAAACCTCCTGGTATCCTCCTTAGCAAAAAATATAAAGGGAAAAAAATAGTGCAATAAAATTTATTAACAATAGAAAAAAAGAGATTGAACACTTACAAGCGGCCGATAATTTCAGGCATAGAGAGGAGATGCTGCCAGACTCCACAACGGATCCCTTCCTGGGTTGGGGTGGTTTGTCCTGGCTGTTTCCTGTTCAGTATATGGCTCCTGTCCTTGGCACAATGCAGTTCCGCAGCCTGAGTCTCTCAGAGTTGATTCACCAACCTCTGTATGGATACTGGTAGAAAAAAGGGGGGTCCTCCGGCGCGTTGCTATCAAAATATCTAATATCTTGGATTCTTCTACTCTTCTCCTTATATAGCTGTGTTTTGTTGAGGGTGAGGAAAAACCTCCTGGTATCCTCCTTAGCAAAAAAATATAAAGGGAAAAAAATACGTCACTGAGGAAGCATTGGCGAAATGCGTTTGACGTTTTTTGGCCATTACAAGCCACCGTAGTGAGGACTTGATTCCCCTGAATTTTTTGGCTTGGCGATCCCGCCGTCTGCGCATGCGCACGCGCACCGGAGCAGGGAGCTGTAATCTGTGTATGCTCAGGGACAGGCCGTTTTGAGGAGGACATAGCCTGTGCACGGGCTTTTGGAAACTCTCAACCCTAGCCACCCGAAGTGAAGATCAACACAGCAACCATCTGCCAACAGGGAAACAGCCAGGACAAACCACCCCAACCCAGGAAGGGATCCGTTGTGGAGTCTGGCAGCATCTCCTCTCTATGCCTGAAATTATCGGCCGCTTGTAAGTGTTCAATCTCTTTTTTTCTATTGTTAATAAATTTTATTGCACTATTTTTTTCCCTTTATATTTTTTGCTAAGGAGGATACCAGGAGGTTTTTCCTCACCCTCAACAAAACACAACTATATAAGGAGAAGAGTAGAAGAATCCAAGATATTAGATATTTTGATGTAAGTGTGTCTCCTTTCATTCAGCATTACCTTTTAATCTCCATTGATCTCTTAACACCCCCACTCCCTCCCCCCCTCCCTAATCAAACGAAGAGCTGTGTATAATCACTGTGTTGGTCCCTTATTGTGGTCCCCTCTCTTCTCTCCCTCACTTATATGCTTTAAACGCCGTGGAGCCACAAGCAGAGCAACGCGCCGGAGGACCCCCCTTTTTTCTACCAGTATCCATACAAAGGTTGGTGAATCACCTCTGAGAGACTCAGGCTGCGGAACTGCATTGTGCCAAGGACAGGAGCCATATACTGAACAGTAGGATAACTCTTTTTTGGCGCAACTTTTCTCTCTCTCTATAGTTAACCCATTGAGCTGAGGAGGGGTTGGATCCTCTCAGCTGTCTATGTGTATGTTTTAATAATAAATAATACTAATTCTATCCCTGGTGCGCATCTGTGCATTTTTTCTTTTCTGTTTCTCAGGGTGTCCTCCCCCCTTTTAGGGGGGATCACCTCTGAAGTGGGAGCTTCTGGGGAGATGCTCCATGCACGTGCAGCACAGGGATTTTTCCAACCATCACATCTGCAGCACGAGCGCTGAATATCCTTCTCTCTGCCTCACAACAGGAGGTCAACAATGTCCGGACAGAGTTGGATGTATCTCAGAAAGAGGTTCAGACACTCCGCAGAGCACTGGATGCCTCACATCATGAGACCAACAGCTGCCGCACAGATCTGGAAGTTTCCAGAAAGGAACTACACAGTCTCAGTGAGGAGCTGGACATATCTAAAGAAACTATTGTCAATCTTGATACAGATCTCAAAGTCTCTCAGAAGGAGCTTCAGACCCTCAACCTAGAGAAGGAAGTCTCACGCCAGGAGACTGTCATTCTCAAAGCAGATGTGCGTAAATGGAAGGAGGACTGCAAAGAGGCCCTTAATAGTACAGAGACTGAAAAAGGAGAAAATTCAAGAATAAAAAGAGAAAACTTAAAACTGAAAGAAGAAAAATTTCAGTTGACAGACGAAGTCAAGGAAAAGAATGAAAAGCTACACGAACTTAAGGAAATAAATAGACTTTTGGAAGGTGAGAAGATTGAAGCAGAGCACCGACTGCAGAACCAACTGCAAGGTCTGCGTACGCACCTCGAGAAGGCCGAGGAGAAGCAGCGAACTCTGCAGGAAGAAAATCTGCAGGCTGTTAAAGAAATTCAAGTGCTGCAGGAACGTCTGATGACCCAGTATGTCCCCGCATAGCAGCATGAGAAACTGAAGGCTACCCTGAGCATCACCAAAGCATCGCTAGTGGCCAAGCTTAGAACCCAGGTGACCCGGCACAAAAGGGAGCACAAGAAGGTCCAGAAACTAAAACAAGTAACTGTGGCCCGAGCAAAGAAATTCATAGTGCTTCACAATCCAATAAAAATGTGGAAGCAAGCTCAGAGAAAGCAATGCGTGAAGATAAATTCCCTGAGAAGAGACTTGCAAGACGCACTCAAAAAACAGGGATCTCTTGCGGATGAGATTACAGTCCTACAAGGACAAGTATTGACCCTGACTAAGCGTCAGTATCCCACAGCCTCAAAAACCCATGAAGGCAAGGGTACAGTGGGAGCTGGGAATACCGCTCATCTGAAGACAAGGTTGCAAAATATGAACCACCTAAACAAGCACTAGCAAAACCTTCAGCCACCAACAGGCAACAAAAGAAGGTACACGTGCTGAATCAAAACCAGAGGAATCCTTAGCTGATGAAGCTGAAAAGATGGGACATTCTCTAGAAGTGGGTGTGGAATTGCAACTTAACCCCAAAGAGGCTGAACTAGCAACCCATTGAGTGGGAAAAGGGCAGAGAGACAGCTTCAAGAGCGGAAAACTCAAAGGGCTGTTTTTAAACGCTCTGCAACTGCTGCCATACAGTATGCCTACAACAAGACGAGCACCCGACATGAGGGAAATCTCATGACCGCGCACGTAGCAAAAAGACTATACTTAGAAAAAGTCCTCCTCGAGCAACTGAGGAGTGCTGATCTCAAGCACCTTCAGGAGGAGACACGAATGAACTGTAAAAAGGACTCCAATTCCAGCCGGACTGAGGGTTCTCTTCCTCCATCCACTCTCATTCAAGTCACAGAGATATCTAGAATGAGAGTGGAAGTATGGGCTTTGGCCGTGGCAAGCCCGAGCTTCCCACAAACAGGGGAGGTATGCAACAGGGGAGTTATCCCTGTTCAGGTAATGTATCTCTAATCCAGCAGTGTGGTGGTTAACTGCTGGTGGTCAATTAACAAACACCAACCTGCCTGATTAGATGGCTTAGAAAAGCCTGTCTTTGGAGACAGGAAGAGAGACTCCTTAGCTCACACCTGAGCTGAACTTGGAGACAAACAGTCTTGAGCCCTGCCAGAAGAAACAGCAGAGCTGCTTTCAAGACACAGGGGACACTTCTAAACCTGAATGCTGACACACCCTGAGGAAAAGGGAGCTGAACCAGGGACAGAGAAGATTTTCCCTCCAAACTACAAGGAACAGATAAGACTTTCATTTATGAGACTTTCTATATCTGCTTATTTCATGCTATATGTTTTGGGCTGGGAGACATGCTTATCTAAGGGAGTTGTGAACTGCATAGTATTTCACTATAAATACTCCCAAGTGAATAGAAGCTTTGTTTACCCCTTGTTTGGATGGTTTCCTGATGTTAAGGAAACAGGCACAATAAAAGGCTTATTTAATTTCACTATAATCAGTCTCGTTTGCATACCTCTGTAAGCGTTCGCCTACAGTGTTATTAATTTATATAATATTTTATTCAGTAATTTTATTTACATGTGGGTATATTTACTTCTCTTATGTGGCCACCACTGATCATGATACTTTCGTGTTTCTTTTTTCCAGTTATTAATTGGCTATATGTTCATGTTATATCTGTATATACTTGTAATAACACCTACATTGGTTAATATTCATTCATATTTGAATCTTTACATGAATATATATATTCCCCTTCCCCCCCCACCTACCTTCCTTTCCTTTCCCCCTTCCCTTCCCTCCCCTCCCCCCTTCCTCCTCCCTTTTTTTCACCTTCCTTCCCTTTCCTCCCACCACAAAATATATGGTTACATTACCATGGAGTGTCCATCCTCTGCTCCCTCCTTTGTTATAATTTTGAAGTAAATTTTTCAGTACATATATCATCTGTTCATTATGAATTTATTTATTCATTAATATATCTGTTTTCATTTATCTAGCCTATGTTTGTATTTGTTGTATTTTATACATACATTGTGTATTTCTATAATGTCTTGTATATGTATCTTTACATTTTGTATTGCCATTCTTATTAGTATCTATCTAATGTTGATATTTTTTATCATGAGTAGACATATATAGATATGAGATTGATGCTGTATATCAGATTTCTAAGTTGTTTCTTTAATATTCCATGTATATACCAGCTTTTGTATTCCAGCTATTATAGGGGATGATTTAACTCCCATTTATACAGTATATCTGGTATCCACTTTGCAATTAGTTCTTCTGTGTTTTGATTGGTTAAACTCACTATAAGAATATGAAAAAATGTGTATCTAAGGCGCCTAATAAAACAAAAAGGATATATAAAAACCAAGCCTGTTGGAGGATCTTGAAGTGGCTCCAAGTGATGTGTGGAAAGCTTAAAAAAAGAAAAACATAGTGCATAGCATAATACTGTTGGATAAGGTGACAGACACACATACAATACAGATAACAGACAGCTTGGAATTCAACAGGTGATAATTAAATATATAAACATTTAATAAAAACATACATAGGACATATGAAAAATAATAAAATATATTTAAACAATTGAAGTAGGTCAGATTGACACTCTGCTGCAATGATAGAAATGCCCACTCACCAGATGGATGATAAGGGCAAGCAGTGGATATATCTGAGAGTATCCCCGCTCTATTCCGGTAATCTGCAACTGCAACTGCACAGGGAATCCTCCGTTGGTGACGGGTTGCACACACCAGCTGGTGTGTGGGCGGATTGCCTCCCTCGATGCACCGGGGAAAGTGTGCAGTTGATCCGAAAACAGCGGCGGCAGATTCACCAAAGGCTGAAAGATGTTAGTCAGCTCGCATGAGCAGATTCACCACGATCTCCGTGGAAGGGGGATACTATAGATAAGTGAGGCAGTAGTGTCAGCGTGACCACCCTACACGTTTCAGAAGCTACTGCTTCCTTCCTCAGGGGAGTGAGTGATCTGTCCAAAATTGTCCATTATATAGAGAGTTCATTTAAAAATAATCATTTTCACCTGTAACGTTCTGCACATGCGCACTTGTAAGTCCATTCATTTGGTTATCGTGCTGCAGATGATGATAAAGACAAACCTCGGCTCGTATACAACACATAACATAGAAATGACAACCATAAAAACAACCTAATTAGATGAAAGACAACATAAAACATAGTGTGGTCAATGGATAACCAATGTGTTCATTATTTATGCAGCCCATATCCAAGTGGCCCATTATAAGTGGCATGACTACTGAACAACTGAAGTTTAAAAGGAAGTTCAAAAGAAGTGAGGAAGAAGTGGACACCCCAACAGGCCCTGATTCCTGCATTTGAACTACGCTGGAAAGGAGGATATCATCAATACCAGACTGCATCATTACTGCTGTGATGCTGCCTTTACCATTTATATTTGCTGTGACTTCACTTCTTCTCAAATTATGCACTTCTTTTTACCAGCTTCAGTATGTCTCTAACTCTATTCATATATCTCCATCTCTCCTTCCTTCACCACTTCTCTGTTCACATGAACTCCTTTCTTACCTGCGTCCTCTGACACCACACAGCTATATCCCCTGCACTAAAAAACACCCCTACAAATCATCCTCACACATCATCTTTCTATCCATGCTTCTCCTCCTTGCTTCTGGGGATATCTCTCCCAATCCTGGTCCCTGTCTTATTCCTACACGCGCTCGTCCTCGCCTGCCAATTGCAACCTCTACTCCTTCTGGTGTCAACCCCTCCAACCTCATACCCATCCCCTGCCACTCTCCCTCCTCTCTCCCTTTCTCCTGTGCCCTTTGGAATACTCGCTCCCTTTCTAAAAGTTCCTCTCTGTACATGACTTCTTTCTCTCTCACCCTCTGCTCCAGTTTGCTATAACTGAGACCTGGCTCACTCAGTCTGACTCTGCTCTGGAAGCTGCCCTCTCCTATGGTGGCCTTTCCTTCTCCCACACTCCGCGCACTGATGGCAGGGGTGGAGGCGTGGGGCTCCTGCTCTCCTCTCTCTGTCGTTACCGAACCCTTCCTATTCCTCCCTCTCTTGCTTTTCCCTCCTTTGAGGCTCACACTGTCCAGATTTTCTCTCCTCTCCCTGTTCATGTGGCGGTCATCTATCGCCCACCTACCTCTACTCATCCCCCTTCTGCCTTTCTCTCTCACTTTGAATCCTGGCTCTCTTTCTTCCTCTCCTCAGACTCCCCTGTTCTTCTCCTTGGGGACTTCAATTGCCACATTGATGACCCCTCTCTCCCTTGGGCTTCCCGCTTTCTTTCTCTAACCTCTTCTTTTGGCTTTCTACAGTGGACTGCAGCCAGCACCAGCAAGGATGGCCACTACTTAGACCTGGTTTTCACTCAGAACCTCTCTCTCTCCGATTTCTCCATTTCCCCTTTTCCTCTCTCTGACCATCATCTCATCTCATTCTCTCTATCTCGCTTCTCCCCTTCTCCACCTCCATCTACCCCCCGGTTCTGCAGAAACCTGCGCTCTATTTACTTACCTGACTTTGAGTCCACTTTACGCTCCTCCCTCTCCTCTCTCAGCTCTGCTACAGACCCTGACAACCTGGTTAGGAACTACAACTCTGCCTTGTCCTCCTCTCTTGATCTACATGCCCCGCTTTCTCTCTGCCGCACTCGCCCTTCTAACCCTAGACCCTGGCTAAATTCCCACACACGCATGCTGCGTTCCTCCACTCGTTCCTCTGAACGACTCTGGAGGAAATCTCACACCCTCTCAGACTTCCTTCACTACAAATTTATGCTATCCTGTTTCAACTCTGCCCTCTTGCAAGCTAAACAAGCCTACTTTTCTGCACTAATCAACATGCACAAGTCTAATCCACGCCGACTGTTCTCTGTCTTTGATACTCTACTCAAACCACCCTCAGCTGCCTCTCCTTCCTCCATCTCCGCTCAGGACTTTGCTGACTATTTTAAGGAAAAGGTGGAATCCATACGTCAGAACATCCCCTCTGTTTCTTCTTCCCATCCAACACCTCTTACTAACTCTCCTCCTGCCTTCCTTGACTCTTTTTCCACTGTCTCAGAGGAGGATGTGTCGCTGTTGATCGCCTCTTCTCCCTCTACCACTTGCCCTCTTGACCCCATTGTGACGATAGCTTCCACAGGCTTATTAATATTACACAAAAATAACTGGGTTTGAACTGAACGAGGCTTAAGATATAATAAAGTGATTTTATTCCTTAGGATAGGTGAACACACGAGATAATACAGTAACAAAACAAGAAGTACACTTACTTAGGGGTTGGGAATGAGAAGTATGATGTAGCATTTCTCTTCAGCAATCAGGTAATTATTCAGGTAATATCAGGTAACCATATCAGCAAACGAAGACAAAGGATAGAGGGTGGACAGCTAGTTTATAAACCTTTTGTCCCTCTATCTGTAACATTAAGTACCTTTGATTGGTTTTCAATTACCTCCTGCCAATCTTTAACATGGGAACACATTTCAACACATGCCCCCTGCTAGCTGGCACAGGCGCAGTAGAACTCTGTGGTCTCATTAATGTAGCCCCACATATGCAAATGGAATGCCAGCCAGTCTACCCATTTGGAGATCTGGCAGGAAAACCTTTGTTGGAAGGTATTAAATGGAACACTTAAAAACTGCTCTGGTCTGAGCCTTCTCCGCCCACAGGTAAACAGTGGGGGTGACAAAACCCTTTGAACAATACTTAAGTCCTAGACATTGGGTCGCCTCTAGGGCCATCTGCTATCCGGGTATGCAAAAGAATTTCCTCTGGGTCTTTGTCCATACCTTGGGACACAGTATCAAACATAAAACATAAATGTATTAAAATATCCGGTTCCGTTGGGCTCAGCAGGTCCAAACTTCCCAGTTCTCAAGGCCGGAACGGGGACACCATATGGTCCAAAAAGCGACATGCTACAACCTCCAGAACCGGAGTTACACAAATGCACATTAAATCATTTTTCATTTTAATACAAAAATCTCCGCTAAAAAGAAATCTCAGCTTTTCACTAAATCCCCATTGAAAACAACGGGCTTCTCCGCCATAGACTTTCAATGGTAAATTGCCGCCATTGAAGTCAATGGGGTTTCTCCGCCATTGAAGTCTATGGGAAAAGTCCCGAACCTTCAAGAGGGTCCATACTCCGGCGGGTTGGTCCAAGCGGGTCAAGGATGGTTCTGCAGCGATGCCGGAGCAGTGGCTACAGATACCCCAAACCCTGATCCGCTGGGCCCTCCAGAACCAGAGCTATGGAAAACCAAAATACAACATTTTCCACTTAGTCATTTTTTGGAGCCGTTTCTGCCGCCGCCGGCAAAGCCTATGGCGCGACCCGCTCTATCTGGTTCGACACTTATCGGGGGTCCAAGATTCGGGGACCCGGTTGTGGTCGAGTGGGGGGAAGCCTAGGAACTAGGGACAAAAATAATTTTATTTCTTGGTGCCCTAGAACTGTTTATTCCCACGCCAATTGACGTTGAACTTGACTCAAGTGATTTTAACTCTTTTAAAGGACATTGTATCCGCTTTGCGGTCTGCTGTCTGGACGGCAGCCAACTCATTCTTCGAAAGGGTACCTCGAGGAATCTCCGTTGAAGTCAATGGGCCCATTGACTTTCAATGGGAAACCGCCGCTCTCCCTCTCGGACGCCACCTGCTGGTCTCTACAGGAAACAGGACCAAAACAGCACAATTCTCCATTGAAATGCATTGAGCCCTAATGGCGGCCAATGGGGACCTGCAAAATGGTGCCTGAAAAGGCGGGAAAACCACACAAAGATCTATAATCATTAAAGAACTATTAACCCTTGTGCTCCCTGATGGATTCTAGTGTGTGTGATGCAGACACTGATTAAACCAGACATTACAATTGAACAGGGGAAAATACATTTACATGTTATAACAAGGGTTAAATCACAGTTCTGGACCTCAGCCCAGTTAACCCTTTGTCTCCCTGGTGAGGTCAGGGGATGGCCAAATGGGGTGCAACCCCTTTAATACCGGGCCACCCCCTTTCTCCCTCTACACCTCCCCTTCTTAATGCGTGTCCTGTGGCCCACTGGCCCTAACGGGGAGTGGGGCACTGCTGGCACCATTAATGAATTCAGTCTCAGAGGGATAGTCCTGGCGTGAAAGTCCATCAGCATTGCTGTTTTCACTGCCCTTTTTGTGCTGAATGGTGAATTCAAATTCTTGCAAAGCCAAGCTCCATCTCAGCAGTTTGGCATTTTCCCCTGATACCCTCTGTAGCCAACTCAGGGGATTGTGGTCTGTGATGACCGTGAAAGCCCTCCCATAGACATAGGGCTGGAGCTTTTTGAGTGCCCACACAATGGCCAAGCACTCCTTCTCAATGGTGGCATATGCCACTTCCCTGGGGAGCAGTTTGCGACTTAGATACACCACAGGGTGCTCTTTGCCGTCGTCCCCCACCTGGCTCAACACAGCCCCCACACCAAAGTCTGAGGCATCAGTTTGTATAAGAAAATGCTTGGTATAGTCTGGAGCAGCCAGGATAGGGGCTCCAGCAAGCGTGGTTTTCAGGGCCTGGAAAGCAGTTTCACAGGCAGGAGTCCAGGTAATAAGCACAGGCAGTTGCTTCTTGGTCAGATCAGTCAGGGGTTTGGCCACGGCACTGTACTGTGGGACAAATTTCCTATAGTACCCTGCGGTGCCCAAAAATGCCATGACCTGTTTCTAGGTTTTTGGAACAGGCGACTCAACTATGGCTTCTACCTTGGCTGGCTCTGGTTTGAGATGCCCTCCACCCACTTCTGCCATCCCTACCATACACTTAGTGGGTTTTAAGGTAAGCCCAGCCTCCCTGATCCTGTCCAGCACCGCAGCTACATGTCCTATATGGGATTCCCAGGAATTACTAAAGACAGCAATGTCATCTAAGTAAGCCCTGGCATAGCTCTGCATCCCTTCCAGTAACCTATTAACCAGGCATTGGAAGGTAGCCGGGGCATTCTTCATCCCAAATGGCATCACCAAAAACTCATAGATGCCACTTGGAGTGATGAATGCTGACTTCTCCCTAGCCTCCAGGGTCAGGGGGATTTGCCAATAACCTTTACTCAAATCCATGGTGGTCAGATACTTTGCCCCCGCGAGTTCATCTAGTAACTCATCCATGCGGGGCATGGGGTAAGCATCTGACACCGTCCCAGCGTTGAGCAACCGGTAGTACACACAAAACCTGGTGGTTTTGTCCTTCTTAGGCACTAGGACTACTGGACTTGCCCAAGGGCTCTGGGACGGAGTAATTACCCCTTGGGTCAGCATCTCCTCAATCTCTCTCTCCATACTGGTCTTGACCTCTGCTGACACTCTATAAGCGTGCTTGTGCAGAGGCTGCAGGTCCCCTGTGTGTACTGGGTGTTTGGTGAGATGTGTGGCCCCTGGCATGTCAGTGAAGAGGATGCTATACTGAGCTAGCATGTCCCTGGATTCTCCCTTCTGCCTAGCACTCAACTGTGCCCCTATCTCTACCTGCTCAACAGTGTTTCCTTGCTTTGCCTCCCCTAGGAGATCAGGCAGAGCATTGCTCGCCGGATCCTCCAGCAGTGGGCTACAAATGGCCATTACTGCTCCCATACACGGTGCTCTGTATTCCTTTAACATATTAATGTGATATGTCTTGTGCCTCTCAGGCGCTACCTGTACAACATAGTTGCACTCATTCACCTTTCGGATAACCGGGTACGGTCTCGACCAGGCAGCCATCAGCTTGTTCTCCCGAGTGGGTTTGAGAACAAGCACCTGCTGTCCTGGGATGAATTCTCTGCTACGGGCCTGCTGGTCATACCATTGCTTCTGCTTGGTCTGAGCAGCCCTGAGGTGGTCCTGGGCCACCCCATAAGCATCTCTAACCAGTCTCTGAGATCTACTACATACTGGATCACTGAAGCATCAGTAGCAGTAGTCTCCCCTTCCCATCCCTCATGGAAGAGGTCCAGAGGTCCACGTACCCTGCGGCCATATAGTAGCTCGAAGGGGGAGAAGCCTGTAGATTCTTGCGGTACCTCTCGGTATGCAAACAGCAAGTGCTGCAGGTGAATCTCCCTGTCTTTCCCCTCCGCCTCTATAAAGGTCCGAAGCATCTGCTTCAGGGTACCGTTAAACCTCTGACATAATCCGTTTGTTTGGGGATGGTAGGGGGTAGTGCGCCGGTGCTGTATACCGCAGGCATCCCAGAGACAATGTAACAGTTCACTCATGAACTGCGACCCCTGATCGGTTAGGATCTCACTAGGGAAACCTACCCTAGCAAAAATGTTCAGCAAAGCTGCTGCCACTGTCTTGGCACTTATGGTGCTAAGCGCTACCGCCTCAGGGTACCGGGTGGCAAAATCCACCACCGTGAGGATTTAGTGCTTCCCTGACCTGCTAGGAATCATAAGGGGTCCTATCAGGTCCATCGCTACCTTCTGGAAGGGTTCCCCTATTATCGGTAGGGATTTCAGGGGTGCCTTCACACGGTCGCCCGCCTTACCTACTCGCTGGCAGGCATCACTAGAGCGGCAGAAATTGCTCGCATCCCGAGATGCCCCCGGCCAGTAGTAACGCTGTAATAACCGGGCTCACGTCCTGGTGACCCCCTGATGTCCCGTTAACGGAATAGAGTGAGCTACCCGTAACAGTTGCTGTTGGTACCCCTGGTGCACTACTAGCTGTCACTTACCGGTCAATCCCTTCTCTATCCCCGGGTTCCCTTCTTCTCTGTACAGGAGTCCCTTATGCCATAGGCAGCGCTCAGTGCCCTCCCCTGCCTGAGATTCGGACGCCCGAAGTCTCACGCTGGCCAGGGTAGGGCCTGTCTTCACTGCCTCCCTAAACTGGGCTCCTAAATCTGGCCACCCCCCAGTCATGTCATTTTTAGGGGAAGGGGACAAGGTGAGAGAGAACAGTAAGTCAGTCGGTGCTTGCAACTGATCCTGGCTTACCTCCCCAGGCTCCTCTGTGCCCTCCGCTAACGTTGGTCCCAAAGGCTGGGGGACTGGAGCGGCCGCCGCCGGCATTGCCGCGGTCTGGCTCCGGGTAACCGCCGCCACTGCAGCGGGCTGGTGCACATGGTCGTAGGTGCAGGTCATCGGTCCCAGGTCGTTGCCCAAAAGAATTTCAGCATCCAAACCTGGTAAAACCCCCACCTCCCGCACACCCTTGCCCACCCCCCAAATCCAAAAAGATGCGATCTACCTACAGGAAATGTGGCTCTCCGTCAGCCACAGTGATCTGCATCCCAGGGTCTGGGAGCAATTCCTCTGGCCGGACCATATCAGGTCGGACCAGGGTCACTGCAGCTCCTAAATCAAGCAAGCTGACTGCTTGCCGGTCACCGACTGTGACCGGGGTGAGATGTTTGCTCCGGCCGTCCGTCTGCTTCAGGTCTGCGCTGAGAGGTCCTCCGCTCCTGGCTGTAGGCACCGAAGAAACTGGGATAGGGGTGACATGGGATGTCTCGCTGGGAGTTGTTTACATGACCGGTCCTGGTTCTTTGGTGGAAGCCACCCGCACGTGGTCTACCGGCTTCGCAGCTGGGGTGCGTTGCCCTCGATAGGGTCCGTTGGAATGCAGGGGTTCCGGGCAATCTGGTCTGAGGTGACCAGTGCTGTTGCAATTGTAGCACCGGCGCTCATGCCGGAGCTCTCCCGCCTTCTGTGACCCGCTGCCCGCAGGCGGCTTTTGGGTCCACTGGGGGGTACTCACAGCTTTCTTGGCCAGCACCGGTGCGGTTACCACTTTGGCTGGTACCTTGGCGGTCATCTGGGACCGGCTGACCACATAGTCATTGGCCATCCTCGCCGCCTCGGTGTAGGTCTTGGGCTTTTTATCATACATAAAAGCCCTCACCACCGTCGGGCACTGCTGCATGTGCTGCTCCTGAAAGATGAGGTCTAGCAGGCGTTGGTAAGTCCTGGCCTCAGAGCCCTCAGTGTAACCCGTACAAAGCCATGCGGGTCACATAAGTGACATAGGTCTCCTGAGGGTGCCTCTCCTCCAGCCGGAACTTACCCCGGTAAGCTTCAGGGGTAAAACCGTGCTGAAATAGCAATAGTTCTTTCAGGTGGTCATAGTCATCAGCGAACTCATCTGTAAGGGCCATCAAAGTCTGTTTAGCCAAGCCAGAGAGTAGCGGGTCCAGGCGTGCAACCCTATGCTGGGGGAGCACCCTGTACCGCCGGCACTGCGTTTCAAAGTTCCTTAAAAACATGTCGATCCGATCAGTGCCCTCCACATTCTTGGTGAGACTGTGCTTGTCCAGTTGGAGTTCATCTTTGGGGGGTCGGACCGGGGGGCAATAAGCGGGTCTGTTTATTGCCATAGAGAGAAACTTTAGCCGCTCCTCCGCTGTCCCTCGGTCTCCCCACGTTGTAATCAGTGCCAACATCTCAGGGGTATACGGGCTGGTAGCCGCAGCCATCAGCGCCCCTCCTGTCGCACTTGTCCTGGGGGGTGCACTTGGTCCCTCCCCGGGATCCTGCCGGCCCGGCACTGGGTTCAGTCCCTGATCTCCGGGCAGCTGTATAAAGGCAAGCTGAGCCGTCTCCAGCACCTCTGGATGTTCGGCTTCATATGCCGTGATTGCAGCAACCATGTCCTCAACCTCCTGGTCTGCATATTCCAAGCCATAGGCATGGCACTTTTCTCTTAGCTGAGTTCTAGTTCTCAGGTAATAGATGCTCTCCTCGTCACTCATGGTTCTGGGTCGCAGCAGTGAGGTGGTGTGACAACTTGCGTTACTTGTTGCACTACTGTGTGTTCAATATCTTTAGTCCCAGGAACTTGCAATTACCATCAAGTTCCCACTGGATCACAGTACCCAGCAGAATACTGTAATCCAGGTCCAGTTCAGTCCCGCCGCTGCCACCAGTTTTATTAATACGCCTGTGACGATAGCTTCCACAGGCTTATTAATATTACACAAAAATAACTGGGTTTGAACTCAACGAGGCTTAAGATATAATAAAGTGATTTTATTCCTTAGGATAGGTGAACACACGAGATAATACAGTAACAAAACAAGAAGTACACTTACTTAGGGGTTGGGGAATGAGAAGTATGATGTAGCATTTCTCTTCAGCAATCAGGTAATCATTCAGGTGATAGCAGGTAACCATATCAGCAAACGAAGACAAAGGATAGAGGGTGGACAGCTAGTTTATAAACCTTTTGTCCCTCTATCTGTAACATTAAGTACCTGTGATTGGTTTTCAATTACCTCCAGCCAATCTTTAACATGGGAACACATTTCAACACATGCCCCCTGCTAGCTGGCACAGGCGCAGTAGAACTCTGGGGTCTCATTTCTGTAGCCCCACATATGCAAATGGTATGCCAGCCAGTCTACCCATTTGGAGATCTGGCAGGAAAACCTTTGTTGGAAGGTGTTAAATGGAACACTTAAAAACTGCTCTGGTTTGAGCCTTCTCCGCCCACAGGTAAACAGTGGGGGTGACAAAACCCTTTGAACAATACTTAAGTCCTAGACATTGGGTCGCCTCTAGGGCCATCTGCTATCCTGGTATGCAAAAGAATTTCCTCTGGGTCTTTGTCCATACCTTGGGACACAGTATCAAACATAAAACATAAACGTATTAAAATATCCGGTTCCGTTGGGCTCAGCAGGTCCAAACTTCCCAGTTCTCAAGGCCGAAACTGGGACACCTTTTGGTCCAAAAAGCGACATGCTATGACCTCCGGAACCGGAGTTACACAAATGCACATTAAATTATTTTTCATTTTAATACAAAAATCTCCGCTAAAAAGAAATCTCAGCTTTTCACTAAATCCCCATTGAAAACAACGGGCTTCTCCGCCATAGACTTTCAATGGTAAATTGCCGCCATTGAAGTCAATGGGGTTTCTCCGCCATTGAAGTCTATGGGAAAAGTCCCGAACCTTCAAGGGGGTCCATACTCCGTCGGGTTGGTCCAAGCGGGTCAAGGATCGTTCTGTAGCGATGCCGGAGCAGTGGCTACAGATACCCCAAACCCTGATCCGCTGGGCCCTCCGGAACCGGAGCTATGGAAAACCAAAATACAACATTTTCCACTTAGTCATTTTTTGGAGCCGTTTCTGCCGCCGCCGGCAAAGCCTATGGCGCGACCCGCTCTATCTGGTTCAACCCTTATCGGGGGTCCAGGATTCGGGGACCCGGTTGTGGTCGAGTGGGGGGAAGCCTAGGAACTAGGGGCAAAAAGAATTTTATTTCTGGGTGCCCTAGAACTGTTTATTCCCACGCCAATTGACGTTGAACTTGACTCAAGTAATTTTAACTCTTTTAAAGGACATTGTATCCGCTTTGCGGTCTGCGGTCTGGACGGCAGCCAACTCGTTCTTCGAAAGGGTACCTAGAGGAATCTCCGTTGAAGTCAATGGGCCCATTGACTTTCAATGGGAAACCGCCGCTCTCCCTCTCGGATGCCACCTGCTGGTCTCTACAGGAAACAGGACCAAAACAGCACAATTCTCCATTGAAATGCATTGAGCCCTAATGGCGGCCAATGGGGACCTGCAAAACGGTGCCTGAAAAGGCGGGAAAACTACACAAAGAGCTATAATCATTAAAGAACTATTAACCCTTGTGCTCCCTGATGGATTCTAGTGTGTGTGATGCAGACACTGATTAAACCAGACATTACAATTGAACAGGAGAACAGGGGAAAATACATTTACATGTTATAACAAGGGTTAAATCACAGTTCTGGACCTCAGCCCAGTTAACCCCTTGTCTCCCTGGTGAGGTCAGGGGATGGACAAATGGGGTGCAACCCTTTAATACTGGGCCACCCCCTTTCTCCCTCTACACCCATTCCCTCCCATCTCCTAAAACCTCTTGCTCCTTCTATAATCCCTACGCTCACACACATTTTTAACTCCTCCCTCTGCTCTGGAACCTTTCCATCCTCCATCAAACATGCAACAGTCATACCATTACTCAAAAACAGCAAGCTTGACCCTACCTGTCTTTCTAACTATCGACCTGTCTCCCTCCTGCCTTTTGCCTCTAAACTCCTTGAACGTCTTGTATTCTCTCGCTTGCTCCATTTTCTCAACACCTATTCTCTCCTAGACCCTCTACAATCTGGCTTCCACACTGCTCACTCCACGGAAAAAGCCCTCACTAAAATAACTGACGACCTCCATGCTGCCAAAGACAGAGGTCATTACACTCTGCTTATATTACTCGACCTCTCTGCAGCATTTGATACTGTGGATCACCCTCTTCTCCTTCACATTCTGCATACTCTTGGTATTCGGAACAAAGCTCTATCCTGGATCTCATCCTACCTCTCCCATCGTACTTTCAGTGTCTCTTCTGCTAATACCTCCTCCTCCTCCTCCTCTATTGATCTCTCTGTGGGGGTACCCTAGAGCTCTGTCCTGGGACCTCTTCTCTTTTCACTGTACACACTCTCTCTAGGTGACCTAATAACATCTTTTGGGTTTAAATATCACCTCTATGCTGACGACACACAAATATACTTTTCAACACCCGACCTTACACCTGCTATACAGACCAAAGTTTCTTAATGTCTCTCTGCTATATCATCCTGGATGGCCCTCCGTCGCCTTAAACTCAACATGGCTAAAACAGAGCTCCTCATACTTCCTCCCAAACCTGGCCCTACTACCTCCTTCCACATTACTGTTGGAACTACGATCTCTCTCCCTTTCCTCTGTTGCTCGACTGCTAAAACTCTGACTCAGGCCCTCATTCTCTCACGTCTTGATTACTGTAACCTCCTGCTGTCCGGCATTCCTGCCTCTCACTTGTCTCCCCTACAATCTATCCTAAATGCTGCTGCCAGAATCACTCTACTCTTTCCTAGATCTGTCTCAGCATCTCCCCTCCTGAAATCCCTCTCCTGGCTTCCAATCAAATCCCGCATCTCACACTCCATTCTTCTCCTCACTTTTAAAGCTTTACACTCTTCTGCCCCTCCTTACATCTCAGCCCTAATTTCTCGCTATGCACCATCCCGACTCTTGCGTTCTGCTCAAGGATGTCTTCTTTCTACCCCGTTTGTATCTAAAGCCCTCTCCCGCCTTAAACCTTTTTCACTGACTGCCCCACACCTCTGGAATGCCCTTCCCCTCAGTACCCGACTAGCACCCTCTCTATCCACCTTTAAGACCCACCTTAAGACACACTTGCTTAAAGAAGCGTATGAATAGCACTGTAGATATTCTGAACACATGATACATATAGCTTGGCCCCCTGCAGACGCACTTACCAGAACTCCCTCCTACTGTCTCTGTACGTTCTCTATACCTACCAATTAGATTGTAAGCTCCTCGGGGCAGGGACTCCTCTTCCTTAATGTTATGTTTATGTCTAAAGCATTTATTCCCATGATCTGTTATTTATATTATCTGTTATTTATTCGATTACCACATGTATTACTACTGTGAAGCGCTATGTACATTAATGGCGCTATATAAATAAAGACATACAATACAATACAATAATGCAATTTAAATGTGCTGTATAGTGAATGTGTGTGATAAACATAATGTGTAAATATTATATATATGTGCTTGGTGAATATATAAATAAAACTATATATTTGTGTTCAATATAATTTAATAAAGTGTTAGTTATTATACATGTTAATCAATTAATACAATAATATAGATTAGATACAAAAACATACTATATATATTAAAAAACTAATATTGGGTGATTTAAGTGTACTGCTATATATTAAAAATGCATTTGACAAATTTATTCATACTCATAATGCAAACATAGAGGCGCAAGATATTAATGAGACCGTTAAATAACAAGATGGATATATTAGCTGATATCTATAATTTCTGATATAAAAATATATAAAGAATTAATTAACTAAAAATGCCTTTAAATCAAATTCAATGTTGAGGCCTAGTGGGGATAGAGTACGAAGTTCATAAATCCAATAGGATTCTCTCCTCCCCAATAGGCTCACAACATTGCCTCCTCTCCAATTGGGTGTAAGGGGGTTTCGATAGCTATACATTTTAGTCCTTTGGGATTTTGACCATGCACTTGAAGGAAATGACTCGATACATTATGTGTGATTAAACCTTTTTTTATGTTATATATGTGTTCATATAAATGTCTCTTAACAGATCTTGTGGTCATACCCACATACTGCAGACCACATGGACATTCAAGCAAATAAATGACATGTGAACTGTTGCACGTAATATGTTGTTTGATTGTATAATTTTTTGAAGTGTTATTGGATACAAATGTTGATTTTTTTCACTATAAGAATATGCTTTACATCTATGTTGTTAACCCCTGATGAAGTCTTTCGAGATGAAACGCGTAGGGAGTGCTTTGCGGACGTGATATTGTCCAGTTTTAGTACAGACTCACTACTCCATATGGGACTCTATATATTGGGTAATATATACCTATCCCAGTCAGTTATTTGTTATCCTTGCGGGGGCTGCTACTACCTATCTGGTGAATCCTGTGACGTCATTGAGTTCTCGTGGGATTTGGATCGGAGACTCATGCAGTGATGAGGGATCTGGATGAGGGCGGCGCTCCTTACCTCCTCCAGTACACGGAGTACATTGTGGAAGTTGCTGTATCCCCTTCATTCCGGATGATCTCACCGGAGTAACCTGGTTCCTGCATCTGGCTGGCGATTGAGTATTACTCATAACTGCTTTTATTCCCGTTATGTTTGTGTGTGTTTTTTAAACCATCAACTACATAAATATTTTGTTAAACTTTATTACGCTATGAGTGCGCCTGTTTTTTGTCTGTGTTTATATATATGTAACGGTATTTCTGGCCCGGCCTGACCCACCCAATCTCACATTGGCCCCTGTGGTCTAACCGGCCCCCATTACAGTGTGGTAGTGTCTGGTGGTGCACCTGTTGGCAACAGGACTCCTGAGTCTCCCGCATGATGGTGTGTGGGGAGGACCCGTCCAGACAGGCAGCTGAGGTAGTGTGCTGAGTCTCACCTAGTTCCAGTGCAGCGCCTCCACCTCATCAGGGTCCCTGCGTCCACATGGGGATGGTCCTGTTGAGGAACTCCTCCGTGGTGCTCCTCTCTGTACATTCACTCCACACATGTACACGAGAGGGTTTGTGATTGAGATCATCTTTATTGCCTGAGTGGGCTAGCTGCCCCGCGAAGTAGATATCTAACCACTCACGATCAGTCAGTGCCTCCCTTAAAAGGTGTATCTCTCCTTAGATAGGGATTCCCTATCCCCACAGGGATCACTGCCCTGTGCCAGGTCCCTGGACACAGTCTCCTCTTCAGTTACTATAACATAACCGGAACTTTCCAGTAACTGAGGCTAGGACTAGAACTTGAACTAGAACTCTCGCAGGACTCAGGTAGAACTAACTCTTAGACACAGTGCTGTGCCTTATGTACACTCTGGAAGCTGACACACCTCTGACATCACTAACCATGGAGTCAGAGCATGTGACCACTCCCATCCATACACAGGGCACCCCACCAGGGTGTGAGGGCAAACCTCCATAATTACTGCTGGCATGCCCACAACTTACCAGGCCTTACTGTCAGCAGGAGAGATGACTGTAGCCATTTATATGACCGCTACATTCTCCCCTTGGTGAATCCCATCGCCCTCGCTGGGACCTAAATTTGTATACCCTTTTCCAGGAAGCACTGAAATACAACACATAATTAGGTTAACTTCACGTAAAAATTTCCATGGTATATAACAAAATGTCTACAGTACATTCCGCCAAGCCCGCCCCGACCAGCAGCCACGAACCCGCGTAATGCATTAGTACCCCCTAAAAATAGTGACTCGGGTCAGGTTTCTTAACCTCTCTACCGCCCATGTCCAATATCGTGACGTGATAGTGCCTAGGCAGTCCCCTCTCGGGCCTATATGTCACCCTATGTTTGTAAATGTTCCTCCCTATGCCCCAGACACGAACTAAGTGCTCTATGCGCTCCTCGGCCTTCTTTCCTACCACTGAACGCCCTCTTCTTACTAAATGCATTTCAATGGCCTCCCTAAGCCACCTCTCTCGGTTTTCCTCTATCTCGTCCATAAGAGGCTCAGGGACATACGGGTACTCCAACCCGTGGGATGATTTATACCGAGCCATTATGGTTCGCTCGGCCCTACTTATCCTGGTCAGGTCAGCCTTACCGGCCCTCCCAGGTAACACCCATGATAGGGGCTCGTCAGGGTCCACGGGGTCTGATAGGATACTAGGACCCATGGGTTCTATCTCCCTATGCTCAATCTGCAGCCACCGCTCCTGCAGCTCTCTATCCCTTTGCTCAGGTGTGAACTCTCCCACAGCCCACCAATAATCCACTACATCTTCTCGCCGGATGAGGAACCGAGTGCGGTCCATCCAAGCGGAGTACCCTTCGAATAGTGGGGCCCACCAACGGTGCTCCCTGAATTTATGTGACCCCCCTGACTCTCTATCATCATCCAGAGAAAATACCCCCGATGACCGTGCCGATCGCGGTAGAAACCACCTGGAAGATCCCGGGGCCTTTATCACTGGTTCGGGAGCTGCCGTGGCCACTCTCAACTCTCCCCCTCCCCGAGAATCACCCTCCGTAGCGCCACTGCGCTGTCTTTCCCCAGTCCGTCTCTCCTCCCCCCCCAAAGGTATGTCCATAAGTTCCAGGCTAGGTGGGGATCCCGTGGAACAGGTGACAGGGGCAGGGGCTTTATCTAGGCCAAGGGATGGGGCATAAGGGCGAGCCATAGGACCCCACGGGGTTACGACCCGTTCCTGGCTGTCCGTAGACTGGTCCAATGAGGATATCTCACCCTCCTCAGTCCTCGGATCGTCCATCCAACTCCTGGGCCTTGTAGGTGATCAGGGACCTTCCCCCGATCGCCGAAGCGTCGCTGCATTCTTCCTAGTGGTTCCGCTGTCGCCACCGGAAGTGATGTCCTCCCCGGAACCGGAAACACCGTCATCGCGGGTTGGACCCCCATTCGGGATCTCTTCTTCGATGACGACATCCCGAAGCTCCGCCGTCGTCTTCACCGGAAGTGATGCCGTCTCTCCACGTGTGCATGCGGCCTGGCATGGCCTCTCTGCTCCAACACCGTCTGCGGGGGCAAGGTAAGTGAAGGGACTCCTCTTACCCGTCCGCAGGGGTGCCGGCGTCTCACGTCCGTCGCCGCCACGTTCTGAGGCGGAGGGACTCCGTCTCTCGGCTCGCCGATCTGCGGGGGACGTTCTGTCTTTCTGACAGCTGCTGGTACCACGGGGTGTCGTCCTCCCCGGTTCTATCCTGGGCCTCGATGTCACCTCCGCTAGTTCACGGAGATCCTCGTCTGAGTATTCTCCCTTCTCGGTGCGGCCAGAAGGTGACCCGACTGCCTCGGTTGCGGCCGACCCAGCCGTCTTGACCGGCTCCAGTCCCCTTTCTCCGGGACTCGCACGTCCTATCCACAGTGCGCCAGGGGACTCGGTGGCTCGCCTAGCCTGGTCCCCCGGGGGGTCAGCCGATTGTATCGGTATAAACGTTGGCATAGGCCATAGGTACAGTGTCCTGCAATGTGGGCAACGTGCCGCCGTGTTGACAGTGCCTCCGGGCAGCCCGCATTGTAGGCAGAGCCCGACCACCGTCTCGGTGTTAGCCACCCTTACTACTAGTAGCCCGCCGGGTACTGAGTAGGGCTGGGTGGAGACCATAGTTCCCACAGCGGAGGGGCAGGCCATTCTTTTTGTGGGGACCACTTTCAGTGTGGGTCTCTCCAGGTCAGTGGTTCCTCGCAACTGACCGGTAGAAGTTTCTGGGCCAGCCACTTCCTGCTTCGGCTCCTCCTTCCGCTGACATAGCTGGAACCCGCCCCCAGGGGTTGCAATTATTGGCGGGTCCCACAGGGGAATGTCATGCCCCTTAATTAAGGCCGCGCCTTTCTCAGTCCTGGTGGGCGCGGTCTGCGTTTTCGCGCCAGTTTCCTCCTCAGAGCTGGATTCTTTTCCCGCGGCTAATTCCCGCCTTCTCCTTGCAGCTGCTTTGCGTGCAAAATATCCCTCTTTCTTGCAAATCACTTCCGCGGCCGGAACTACTTTTTGTAGTGGCGCCGTCTGGATATCAGTCCCTGGGCCCAGTGGGTGCATTCCCACAGGCCATAGTTGAAAGTCACTCCCCCTGGTGGAAATCAGGGGAGGGTCCCATAGAGTAAGTGGTTGACTCAGCACAGGGGCCGAGTGAGTCACTGTCCATGAAGGCGCAGCCATAGCTTTCGCGCCATGCCCCCCATCAGGGCGGGGCTCTGCTGTTCGCGCCATTCCCGGCCAGCTCTTTGCAAGTTCTGTATCAGCCATTTTCTCTGCGACTGGCCCATGCGGTTTCCCTAGCAAGCGGGAACCGCCATTTTGGTTGGCTTTTAAGCCCAAAAAGTCAGTTTGTTTGCTCTCCTCGCGGGGTTCTCCCCCAATTATTACAATTTCCTCACACTCTTCAAGGGTGGCCCCTCGGTGTCCCAGACAGGATAAAAACGGGGCAGCCACGGCCTTTGCTCCGCTCCAGAGCAGATTGGTTAACGATAACTCGGCGACAGTTTGCTCTTCAGTGGGGCGCACGCCACGGGTGCCTTCCCCATCAGCTTCTGGTCACCATTTTGTGTTCTCCGCACCACGCGGATCCTCCATTCTCTCGTAACAGTTATCGTACATGGGGCTCCGCTCTGCGGGGCAGCCTCCACATCAGTACAATAAAGAGTTGCTCAGATGCACCACCACATGTGTACCTGATCTAGGCTAGACTCATGTTGTACTACCTCAGGCTAGGCTCACTCTCTCAGTGTCTGCTGTGTCTCCTTCCTCCCAGTCTGTGCTCCCTATGGTAAGTGTCTGGAATAAATTTTATGCAGTATTATGCTATGGGGCGTGCGCTCTCTCTCTTTTTCTGTCTATATATATATATATATATATATATATATATATATATATATATATATATATATATATATATATATATATATATATGTATATATATATATATATATAATATATATATATATATACAGTGTTCGACAATTATATACATTTACACGCCCGGGGCGTGAGGATTTAACCCCCGGGCGAGTAAATATTGGCCCAAGCAGCACACGTGTGTTTTTTTAAATTTCCCTGCTCGTGCTGCTGTTTTTCCCGTGCCCGCGCTGGAGAAAAAAAAAAATAAGCCGGAGGCGGGTTCATGTTGTTGGGGGAGATTACCCCGCCTCCGGCTCTCTGAGCAGTGCCCTTCCTCTTCCCCCGCCTCTCAGCAATGCTCTCCCTCCTCCCCCCTCTCAGCAATGCTTTCTCTCCTCAGTGCTTCCACTCCTCCCCCTTCCAGCAGCCAGCCCTTCCATGCCTGTCGCCTCAGGCCCCTGCAGGGCCATCTGTCGCCCCCCCTCGCATCTGGCCATCTGCCCCCCCTCGCATCGGGCCATCCACCCCCCCTCGCATCGGGCCATCCGCCACCCCCCCCTCACACCAATCTCTCCTGGCCTCCGTGACCCCCCCCCCTCACCCCAATCTCTCCCGGCCTCCGTGACCCCCCCTCACCCCAAACTCTCCCGGCCTCCTGACCCCCCCCCCCTCACCCTACGCGGCGTCGGTATGCCACCTCTACGGACAGTCTGCCGATCTGTCACACAAGCACTCAGCTGTTGAGGAAACCCCCGAGCCCTACTCTTCTCCTGTTGCAGAAAATCTGTCAAGCGCTTCAGTGTGAGGCAGGTCAGTAGATAAGGACACTGGGGTAAGCGTGGGAGAGCTAAGCAGGGTCACTAGTTCAACCGGTGCAGGGGGAAAGGATAACCTCACCTGCTCCTTGGGTTGTGGAACCGCTCTCCTCGCTTCCTCCTGCGTGCCGCCGCCGAGATGCCGGTCAGAGAATGGGTAGAAGTGTGGCGCAACTGCGCATGTCCAAAGAAAGGCTCCCGGATGGCTTGTTCCAAAAAACTTTATTGACACACACCAGGGCTACACCAGCATCTCCCCCTCAACGCGTTTCACCCTTACGCAGAGGGCTTCGTCTTGGAGTGGGGAGAAGTGGTGACAGCCTCTTAAATTCCTAAAAGCCCGCGAAAGCGGCATTAAAACTTTAACCCCTTCAGTGCTTTATGCCTATTAGCTAATATCCATGCTATTTAAAGTCCTTAATGTCTGTGCAGTTCCAGGACCTCTTGGACGAAGGTGAGATTTTACATGTTCTCTCGCCTAGTGAGCGGGACTTCCTCACTACTCCAGATCCTATCACTCCTATTTTCCATCACCTGCCCAAGATACACAAAACACTCACTGCACCCCCAGGCAGACCCATTATTTCATCTATTGGTTCCCTGGGTGAACACCTATCACAATATATAGATCACTTTCTACAGCCACTAGTCGTTTCTTTACCTTCACACGTTCTTGACACCAAGCACGTTTTATCCCTTTTAGCACCTACCACTTGGCACCCTAGCTACATCTGGGTTACCCTGGATGTGGCTTCCTTATACAATATTATTAATCACGAGCACGGCCTCACAGCCACAGAGCACTTTTTACAACATCATTCCACTCTTTCGCCAGCACACATAGTTTTTATTCTCGATAGTATCAGATTTTCACTCACGCACAATTATTTTTTCTTTGACCAGCAGTATTATCTCCAAACACGTGGGACAGCTATGGGGACATCCTTTGCCCCCTCCTATGCCAACCTGTTCATGGGTTGGTGGGAGATGTCCCACGTGTTTGGAGATTCGAATCCCTTCAGGCGTCATGTGGTGTTTTACAAACGCTACATTGACGACCTGATCTTGATCTGGAGTGGTGGGGAGGAAGACCTTTTGAGGTTCTTTGAATACCTGGCAGACAATACTCTCAACTTGAAATTTACTCACACATATAATAAAAACCAAATTTATTTTCTAGATTTAAATTTATATGTGGATATGGAGTACAAAATTCAATCAGACATTTATAGAAAGGAGAATGCCAGGAATTCATTGCTTCATTACAACAGTTGTCACGCACGCCCCCTGGTTAGAGGCATTCCAAAGGGGCAGTTCCTGCGATTACGCCAGAACTGCTCCACATTGGAGGCCTTTATCCACAGGGCGAAAGAGATGAGAGGGAGGTTCCTGTCGAGGGGGTACGATGGTGTAGACCTTGATCAGGCATACCAGCATGCACTGAATATTGATAGGAATACCCTCACCAACATGTCAGCCAACAGTACACAGATAGACACACAGGCCGAGAACACAGAAGCGCCATTCTTTATTACAAACTATAGCGAACAAGCAAACTCAATTAAAACTATCATACGCAAACATTGGGCCACACTTTCACTAGACCCTTTACTAAACAAAATAGCATGTGTGGGACCCAAAATAGTGTTTCGTAGAGCAGCTACGCTAGGGAATCTCCTGTCACCTAGTTTGTTGAAAACTACTAACACCAACCAGAATAAACTGTCTTTTTTTCCAAAATTGATTGGATCATTTAAATGTGGGCATTGTAAGAATTGTCCCAAAATGAGGAAAGTTAAACATTTCACTGATAAAGAGGAAACACGGAAATATCAGATAAAAACCTTTATGTCATGTCAGACCAATTATGTCATATACCTGCTACAATGCGGATGTAAGAAACAGTATGTGGGGCTTACCAGCAGAGCCTTAAAAATCCGCATTTTAGAACACTTAAGGCTCATTAAGAATTTAGACATGACACATCCGGTCCCAATCCACTTTAACAACTGTCCATTGGGTTCTGTGGATAACTTTAGCTGTTGCGCTATAGAACACATAGTCCTCCCCCCTCGGGGAGGTGATAGAATCAAGCTCCTACACCAAAGGGAGGCGCATTGGTTCCACACACTAAATACATTACAACCCAATGGACTTAATGTGGATTGGGATCTACGATGTTTTCTTTAAGAGACATATAGGAGTGTTATATGTGGAATGCATATATGTATATATTACAGTCCTCCTTAGAACAGAACGTCTAGTGTGTATTTCTGACCTAGTCTCCGCACTGTCTCCTTTATTCCCTTCCTCCCCCCCCCTTCCCCTCTCCCCCCCCCCCTCCCCTCACACCCCCCCCCTTCCCAACCCCCTCCTCCCCCTCCACTTTGACTACCTTTACCCTTGTTTCCCTTTCATTCCCCACCTGCCTTCCCTTGATTCACTGGTCTACAAGTCATAAATATGTTTAAATTAAAACATTAGGAAGCCCCTATATGTATGATTGACTTATAGGTGTATAACTTGGTTTATTGTGAATCTAGTGTTGAGCATATTCAACTTGCAGTGTTTGCAACAGCTTTTTATTTGTATTTATACACCTGGAATGTGCTGCCAAACAGTCTTATCATTTTGCTATTGTGTATGTCTGTATATACATTTGAGATGCTCTCCGTGCATAAAATATGTTTACAGTGAGTTGCACAGACATTAAGGACTTTAAATAGCATGGATATTAGCTAATAGGCATAAAGCACTGAAGGGGTTAAAGTTTTAATGCCGCTTTCGCGGGCTTTTAGGAATTTAAGAGGCTGTCACCACTTCTCCCCACTCCAAGACGAAGCCCTCTGCGTAAGGGTGAAACGCGTTGAGGGGGAGATGCTGGTGTAGCCCTGGTGTGTGTCAATAAAGTTTTTTGGAACAAGCCACCCGGGAGCCTTTCTTTGGACATGCGCAGTTGCGCCGCACTTCTACCCATTCTCTACTCTTCTCCTGCTCTGATGGCCAGCTCAGCTGTTAGCAGGGGAAATCCCCTAACCGGTGCCTCTCCCTGCTCGCTCTAAGCAGGGGAAATACCCTCACCGATGCTGCTCCCTGCTCTAAGCAGGGGAAATCCCCTAACCGGCCCTTCTACATTCTATCAGGGAATACTGCGGCGTCGGTGTCCCCATCTGGAGGGGGTGCGGCCCCTTGCAGAGGCCCTCCAGCTGTGCGGAGGCCCCCGCTGCCATATGCGACCCCCCCTGCCTTGCAGAGGCCCTCCTGCCGTGCGGAGGCCCCCACTGCCATGTGCGACCCCCGGCCTTATGGGTGAGTGTTTGTGTGAGTGACAGACTGTGTGTGTGAGTGTGAGTTTGTCTGAGTGAGTGTGTCTGAGTGAGAGTGTCTGAGTGAGAGTGAGTGTCTGTGTGTCTGTGACACCCTCTCTCCCTCTCCCAGTGTCACCCTCACCCTCTCCATGTGTCACCCTCTCCCTGTGTCACCTTCTCCCTGTGTCACCATCTCCCTGTGTCACCCTCCCTCTCCCTGTGTCACCCTCCCTCTCCCTGTGTCACCCTCCCTCTCCCTGTGTCACCCTCCCTCTCCCTGTGTCACCCTCCCAATCCCTGTGTCATCCTCCCTCTCCCTGTGTCACCCTCCCTCTCCCTGTGTCACCCTCCCTCTCCCTGTGTCACCCTCCCTCTCCCTGTGTCACCCTCCCTCTCCCTGTGTCACCCTCCCTCTCCCTTTGTCACCCTCCCTCTCCCTGTGTCACCCTCCCTCTCCCTGTGTCACCCTCCCTCTCCCTGTGTCACCCTCCCCCTCTCCCTGTGTCACCCTCTCCCTGTCACCCTCTCCCTGTGTCACCCTCTCTCCCTATCCCTGTGTCAACCTCTCTCCCTCTCCCTGTGTCACCCTCCCTCTCTCTGTGTCACACACCCTCTCCCTGTCACCCTCCCCCTCTCCCTGTGTCACCCTCCCCCTCTCCCTGTGTCACCCTCCCCCTCTCCCTGTGTCACCCTCCCCCTCTCCCTGTGTCACCCTCTCCCACTCCCTGTATCACCCTCTCCCTCTCCCTGTATCACCCTCCCCCTCTCCCTGTGTCACCCTATCCCTCTCACTGTATCACCCTCTCCCTGTATCACCCTCCCCCTCTCCCTGTGTCACCATCTCCCTGTGTCACCCCCTCTCCCTGTGTCACCCTCCCTCTCCCTGTGTCACCCCCCCCTCTCCCTGTGTCACCCTCTCCCTCTCCCTGTGTCACCCTCTCCCTCTCCCTGTGTCACCTTCTCCCTCTCCCTGTGTCACCCTCTCCCTCTCCCTGTGTCACCCTCTCCCTCTCCCTGTGTCATCCTCCCTCTCCCTGTGTCACCCTCCCTCTCCGTGTCACCCTCTCCCTCTCTCTGTCGCCCTCTCCCTCTCTGTCGCCCTCTCCCTCTCTGTCGCCCTCTCCCTCTCTCTGTCACCCTCTCCCTCTCTCTGTCACACTCTCTTCTTCCCTCTCTCTGTCCCACTCTCTTATTCCCTCTCTCTGTCGCACTCTCTTCATTCATCTCTCTGTCGCACTCTCTTCTTCGCTCTCTCTGTCGCACTCTCTTCTTCGCTCTCTCTGTCGCACTCTCTTCTTCGCTCTCTCTGTCGCACTCTCTTCTTCGCTCTCTCTGTCGCACTCTCTCTTTGTCTCTCATTCTCTGTGTGTGTGTCTCTTATTCTCTCTCTTTCTCTCTGTGTGTGTGTGTGTGTGTGTGTCTCTCTCTCTGTGTGTGTGGGTGTGCCGCTCTCTGTGTGTGTGTGTCTGTTTGTCTCTCTCTGTGAAGCGCCGATGTCCAGACACTGGTTAAGGGGTTCAGGAAACTAGTCATTCACATCTGGCTTTTATTTCTAGATCCGACATTGAGACACACACACACACACACACGACTAATTGTAGTATAATGTAATACAATAAATTTATTAAATGTATTTTATTTATATATTTTATTTTAAAGCGGGATTGGGGGCGGGACTAGGGGCGGAGTTGTGGGCGGGACTAGGTGGCGAGTAGATTTTTTGGTTGGGCGAGTAGATTTTTGGGTGATTTGTCGAACACTGTATATATATATATATTTATTTATATATATATATATATATATATATATATATATATATATATATATATATATATATATATATATAGTTGCATGATGAAGCCACTGTACAATGAATGGGTGAAGGGTGGGTTAACCCCTTAATTACCTTTGCGGTTATTATCCGATAAGGTGATTAAGGGGTTAATTGATATCAGAATGTAATAGCAATGTATTGGCTATGTATTTTGTTGGCAACGAAGGACACAGATTTTGCTGTCAAGGGGGCTTCATATTGATCAGGTCAGTAGATCTTGATTTCTTTTATTATGCTACTTAATGTGTTTAATAATGGGCAAATAATCTATTATCACTATCTGGATAATAGTTACTGTATTTTGCACATTATTGTACTGTATGTGTTGGGGGGGGATTGATGTATTTAATGTATAGGACATGTTTATTTATTTTTATATACAGGGTTGTTTCCACAGGTCTGCAGGGGACCTATGGAGACCACCAGCGGTCTCCTCGGGCTTCTCACGGGTAAACGGCTGCCGGGTCCACTGGGGACACCTGCGGGGAAGAACCGGTGGCCCCACGTCTGTGGTGGCACCGCGGACCCGTAGGGACCACCCGATTGCCCCCATAGCCTCATGTGAAGCACCCGAGCCCCCTCAGATACCTGTGGGTCTTACCTGCGGCCCACCAGACAGCCGCGGGCCTACCAGTGTGGACCCCATTGTGGCCCACGGTGACCCGCGGAGACCACCTGGTGGACGATGGCGCCTGCCGGGGACCACCCGCAGCCCTCCAGACCCTGTTTGAATCATGGTGCTGGGCTATTTTAGGTCTGTGAGGTGACCCGTCAGGCCCACCGGTGACTCCCTTGGGCCTGGGGTATTAACCCTGTATGTAATATAATAAATCATGTATTTATGGGGGGGCACAGGGGGTGGGTTATGTATGTAATAAATATAATGATGTTTATTGTGGGGCTGTGTATTGTTTTTATTGTGGGTACTGGGGGTGGGGGAAGGGAGTATTGGTCCGAAGGGTGTGTGGGTAGGCCTCCCGGCTGGGTAGTGTATGAGGGTGGTCAGGCCCCATGGGGTGGGGGGGTAGTGGGGGAGGGTATTTAGGCCTCCCGAGTGGTGAGTGAGGGTGGGTTAACCCCTTAATGACTGTAGCGGTTAATAACCGCTATGGTGATTAAGGGGTTAGGGGACATTACATTGGCTGTTTTTATTCTTGTTTATGTTTTGCAGCATCGGAGGGGGCATGAACGGTTATGAAGATGAGGATGGCCTTCATCGTGCTAGCCGGACATGGTGAGTGAAATATGTTTTTAAGATATTTATTGTTCTTTATGTATTTAAAATGGGCACATTCACTATTATCCATATGTGGATAATGTAATTTTGCACATTACTGTACTGTACTGTATTGTATTGTATTGTATGTCTTTATTGATATAGCGCCATAAATGTACATAGCGCTTCACAGTAGTAATACATATCATATAAATAACAAATAATATAAATAACAGATAAAGGGAATAAGTGCTTCAGACATACTGTAAAAGTAACATTAAGGAAGGAGTCCCTGCTCCGAGGAGCTTACAATCTAATTGGTAGGTAGGGAGAATGTACAGAGACAGTAGGAGGGAATTCTAGTAAGTGCGTCTGCAGGGGGCCAAGCTTTATGTATCATTTGTCCATGATTATCCAGTGCTATTCATATGCTTCTTTAAGCAGATGTGTCTTAAGGTGAGTCTTAAAGGTGGATAGCGAGGGGGCTAGTCGGGTATTGAGGGGAAGGGCATTCCAGAGGTGTGGGGCAGAAAGTGAGAAAGGTTTAAGGCGGGAGAGAGCTTTAGATACAAAGGGGGTAGAAAGAAGACATCCTTGAGAAGAACGCAAGAGTCGGGATGGTGCATAGCGAGAAATTAGGGCTGAGATGTAAGGAGGGGCAGAAGAGTGTAAAGCTTTAAAAGTGAGCAGGAGAATTGAGTGTGAGATACGGGATTTAATCGGAAGCCAGGATAGGGATTTCAGGAGGGGAGATGCGGAGACAGATTTAGGAAAGAGTAGAGTGATTCTGGCAGCAGCGTTTAGGATAGATTGTAGGGGAGACAGGTGAGAGGCAGGAAGGCCGGACAGCAGGAGGTTGCAGTAATTGAGACGTGAGAGAATGAGGGCCTGAGTCAGAGTTTTAGCAGTTGAGTAACAGAGAAAAGGGCGTATCTTTGTGATATTGCGGAGGAAAAAGCGACAAGTTTTAGAAACATTTTGAATATGAGAGGAGAATGAGAGAGAGGAATCAAGTGTAACCCCTAGGCAGCGTGCTTGGGCTACTGGGTAAATGATCGTATTTCCAATAGCAATGTGGAAGGAGGTAGTAGGGCCAGGTTTGGGAGGAAGTATAAGGAGCTCTGTTTTTGCCATGTTAAGTTTCAGTCGGCGGATGGCCATCCAGGATGATATAAGAGAGGCATTCAGAAACTTTGGTCTGTATAGCAGGTGTAAGGTCAGGGGTTGAAAGGTAAATTTGTGTGTCGTCAGCATAGAGGTGATATTTAAACCCAAAAGATGTGATTAGGTCACCTAGCGAGAGTGTGTAAAGAGAAAAGAGAAGGGGTCCCAGGACAGAGCCCTGGGGTACCCCCACAGAGAGATCAATAGAGGAGGAGGAGGTGTTGGCAAAAGAGACACTGAAAGTGCGATGGGAGAGGTAAGAGGAGATCCAGGATAAAGCTTTATTCCGAATACCAAGAGTCTGGAGAATGTGAAGGAGAAGAGGGTGGTCCACGGTGTCGAATGCTGCAGAGAGGTCGAGTAATATGAGCAGTGTGTAATGACCTCTGTCTTGGCAGCATGGAGGTCGTCAGTTATTTTAGTGAGGGCTGTTTCAGTAGATTGAGCAGTGCGGAAACCAGATTGTAGAGGGTCTAGGAGAGAATAGGTGTTGAGAAAGTGTAGCAATCGAGAGAATACAAGATGTTCAAGGAGTTTGGAGGCAAAAGGCAGGAGGGAGACAAGTCGATAGTTAGAAAGACAGGTAGGGTCAAGCTTGCTGTTTTTGAGTAATGGTATAGCGGTTGCATGCTTGAAGGAGGATGGAAAGGTACCAGAGTAGAGGGAAGAGTTAAGAGATCTGTGTGAGCATAGGGATTATAGAAGGAGCAAGAGGTTTTAGGAGATGGGAGGGAATGGGATCAAGAGGGCAAGTGGTAGAGGGAGAAGAGGAGATCAGCAGTGACACATCCTCCTCCGAGATAGTGGAAAAAGAGTCAAGAAATGCAGGAGGAGAGTTGGGAAGAATTGTGGGATGGGAGGAGGAAACAGATGGGATGTTCTGCTGTATGGATTCCTCATTTTCCTTAAAAAAGTCAGCAAAGTCCTGAGGTGAGATGGAGGAAGAAGAGGAGGCAGCTGAGGGTGGTCTGAGTAGAGAGTCAAAGACAGAAAAGAGACGGCGTGGGTTAGCCTTGTGTGTGTTGATTAGTGATGAAAAGTAGGTTTGTTTAGCCTGAGAGAGGGCAGAGTTGAAACATGATAGCATAAATTTGTAGTGAATGAAGTCTGCGAGCATATGAGATTTCTTCCAGAGGCGTTCAGAGGAACGAGTGGAGGAACGCACCATGCGTGTGTGGGAGTTTAGCCAGGGTCAGGGGTTAGAAGGGCGAGGACGGCAGAGAGAAAGCGGGGCATGAAGATCAAGAGAGGAAGATAAGGCAGAGTTGTAGTTCCTGACCAGGTTGTCAGGGTCTGTAGCAGAACTGAGAGAGGAGAGGGAGCAGCGTAAAGTAGAATCAAGAGCTGGTAGGTTAATAGAGCGCAGGTTTCTGCAAAAACGAGGGCGAGGTGGAGATGGAGATGGAGAGAAGCGAGAGAGCGAAAATGAGATGAGGTGATGGTCAGAGAGAGGAAAAGGGGAAATGGAGAAATCGTAGAGAGAGAAGTTTTTAGTGAAAACCAGGTCTAGGTAGTGTCCACCCTTGTGGGTGCTGGCTTCAGTCCACTGTTGAAGGCCAAAAGAAGAGGTTAGAGAAAGAAAGCGGGAAGCCCAAGGGAGAGAGGGGTCATCAATGTGGCAATTGTAGTCCCCAAGGAGAAAAACAGGGGAGTCTGAGGAGAGAAAGAAAGAGAGCCAGGATTCAAAGGGAGAGAGAAAAGCAGAAGGGGGATGAGTAGAGGAAGGTGGGCGATAGATGACCACCACATGGATCGGGAGAGGAGAGAAGATCTGGACTGTGTGAACCTCAAAGGAGGGAAAAGCAAGAGAGGGAGGAATAGGAACGGTTCGGTAGCGGCAGAGAGAGGAGAGCAGGAGCCCCACGCCTCCACCCCTGCCATCAGTGCGCGGAGTGTGGGAGAAGGAAAGGCCACCATAAGAGAGGGCAGCTTTCAGAGCAGAGTCAGACTGAGTGAGCCAGGTCTCAGTTATGGCAAATAGAAGCAGAGAGTGAGAGAGAAAGAAGTCATGCACAGAGAGGAACTTGTTGGAGAGGGAGCGAGCATTCCAAAGGGCACAGGAGAAAGGGAGAGAGGAGGGAGGGTGGCAGGGGATTGGTATGAGGTTGGAGGGGTTTACACCAGAAGGAGTAGAAGATGCATGTGGAAGGCAAGGACGAGAGCAAGTAGAAATAAGGCAGGGACCAGGATTGGGAGTGATATCCCCAGAAGCGAGGAGGAGAAGCATGGACAGAAAGAGAATGTGTGAGGATGATTTGTAGGGGTGTTTTAGTGCAGGGTGTATAGCTGTATGGTGACAGAGGGCACAGGTAAGAGAGAAGTTCATGTGAACTGAGAAGTGGTGAAGTAATGAGAGATGGTGAAATATGAATAGAGTTAGAGACATGATGAGGCTGGTAAAAAGAAGTGCATAATTTGAGAAGTGAAGTTACAGCAAATATAAAAAGTAAAGGTGGCATCACAGCAATAGTAATGTGTTGAGATGTGCAGTCTGGGATGATATACTCCTTTCCAGCGTAGTTCAAATGCAGGAATCAGAAGCAGAGGATGGTGTCCACCTTTTACACTTCTTTTTGAACTTCCTTTTTTAAACTTCCACACTACTTTAAAGATTTATACTTAAAAGCATTTCTGCTTAGAAGCAAATGCTGCAAGCAGCAATGGCTGTTGTGAGTTTACTTATATACTCTTACAAAGTCACCTGGCTGGACTAAACAACTTAATTAGCACATGTGAGGGACGTTAGAGCAAATGGTTTGAAAGACGAATTAAATTAAGACACAGCAGGGTATGATGATTGCAGGACAGACAGACAATTTGAGATGCTTTTACCTAAATTGAACTAAATAGGAAGAAGGGTATGATGATTGCAGGACAGACAGACAATTTGAGATGTTTTTACCTAAATTGAACTAAATAGGCAGCAGGGTATGATGATTGCAGTGGAACGGTGTAGATCATCAGGAAGCGCAAACATGTAAAAAAAAGTGAGATGTGAGTAGACACGTAAAGGTATCTTTAGATGGTGGTCTGTAGGCAATGTGGTCAAGATATCAGATCGTCACCAAAGAGATAACTCCAGTGGACCTTAGTGAAAAATAGAACCGGACAAAGTGCAGACTGTGTAAAATATTTATAAAAGGTAAGTAAAATCCAATGAACTCACATGATATAAAGTTTAAAAAAGCATTTAGATCTCACGCAGTGGATCTCAGCAACCGGATAAGTGGTGTCTCTGCTTTCCCTCTGTTGTGGCGTGCGTGTCACGGATGCGTCTCACCGATACTGGAAATTACGTCATCCGCTCCCAGAGGTTCCGGTCAGTTAGTCAACGTCACTCTACGTGTTTCACCTTCTCGGTTTAATCAGGAGTATCGTTGATTAGGTGTTGAGAACATATATACTATAAGCTCTGTTCTCATAGGTGGATATTTAACAAGGTAATGATATTACCCTTAAACTGAGATGGCTAGAATACATTGGCTAGAATAAATTGGAGGGCGGATGCTTAGTCACTATAAATCAGACATATGTAGAGCCCAAATGTGTATTAATAAACTCAAAGGAAGACATATTTATTACAGAAATATATAAAAAAAAATATACAAACAAATTAAAAACAAATTAACCGTTACTAGGAATACCATTGGTATTGTATATATAAATCGAGGTGCATATTAGTTAACAGATATGACTGGGATGATTAGGAGGGCAGATATCAAGTCACTCTACATCAAACATATGTAGAGCCCAAATGTGTGATATTACACTCCAAGGGGAACATATGTATTACAGAAATATATAAACAGATTAATGAAAATCATCAGGTGTTACTAATTTAGATCAAAATGCATATTAGTTAGCGATAGATGTACATAAGTTGAAGGCACAATCTAGTAAAGGAACAGAAACAGAATGTTAATTCATGTATTAAAATACAGTTATAAAAAAGGTTTAATATCAAACTCTAAATTTAAACCAGAGGGGGACAACGTATTGAGTTCAAACATCCAAAATTATTCTCTCTTAATGAGAGCTAGATGTCTGTTGCCCCCCCCCCCCCTCCAGTGGGGCATAACCTGTTCTATTGCTTTGAAGGTTAACCCTTTAGGGTCTGAGTGGTGCACTAATAAAATATGGTTTGAAACACTATGCGTTGTCAATTTTCTCTTAATATTACCAATGTGTTCCAATTTGCGTGTTTTGAGGGGCCGAATTGTTTTACCTATATATTGCAAACCACAATCACACTCAATGAGGTAGATTACAAAATTTGAGCTGCAGTTTAGATGTTGTTTGATGTTATAAGTTTTGTGTGTCGTATTAGATTTAAAGCTATTAATAATTTTAGAGCTATAGTAGCAGGCAGTGCACGATTTACAATTGAAAAACCCTTTAGGGGGGTCTAGCCAGTCAGAGCGGTTGGTTACAGTATGTCTCCTCATGGCACTAGGTGCCACGGAATTTTTAATATTTGGGGCTTTTCTGTATACCATTCTAACTCTGTCTGGTAGGTGTTTTCCAAGAATGGGATCATTCTTCAGTATGGACCAATGCGGGTTTAAGATTTTATTGATTTTATGTGCATCCCTATTATTTTGTGTGATAAATGGCACTTGTATAGTATTATTTGGTGAGCTCTTATTTGTAGGAATCAGCATCGATTCTCTCGATGTACTATTAGTTTTAGCTAATGCTTTTTTGATGACATCATCCTTGTAGTGTCTCTCCGCGAACTTTCTGGACAGTATAGTCGATTGCTCCTCAAGCACACTGTTATCAGAGCATTTGCATTTAAGCCTGCGGTATTGGCAATATGGGATGTTTGTGATCCACTTATTAAGATGGCAACTGGACTGCAGGATGTAGTTGTTGGCATCGACATCCTTAAAAATTTTTTTGTTTTAATACGGTTGTTTTCTACATAAATATTAAGGTCCAGAAAGTTCACGGTAGAGTCACTGATGGTGGACGTGAACTTTAAATTGAATTCATTGTCATTCAAGTATCGAAGGAACACGTTAAGGTCTTCTAACGTGCCCTTCCATTCAAAGATGATGTCATCTATATATCTCTGCCATGTGACCAAATTCGCGTCCAGTCCAGCCCAAGACCATATATACTGGTCTTCCCACATAGCCATAAGAAGATTGGCATAGCTAGGCGCGAATTTGGTCCCCATGGCGGTCCCACACAGTTGTAAGAAGAACTCATCACAAAACCAAAAGAAATTCTTATTCAGAACAAATTGAATACATTTGATAAGGAACTCTATTTGTGTCTCTGGAATTATTCCATCTTTTTCCAGAAACAACTTAACGGCTCTACATCCATCATCATGTTTTATTGATGTATATAGGGCCGTTACATCAGTTGTGACCAATTTATAATTTTATTGCCATTGGATGTCTCTTAGTAGTATGATTACATCACTAGTATCCTTAAGGTAGGATTTTTGTTTTTTAACAATCCCTTGCAGGTAGCTATCTACAAACTCTGATAGATTGGCCGTCAATGACCCAATACCGGAGATTATTGGTTTTCCGGGAGGATGTGTAAGATTTGTATGTATTTTGGGTAGAAAATAGAAGACGGGGAATATTGGATCCTCTACATTCAAGAATTGGAACTCATGTTACTCCAATATTCCCCGTTTTCTCCCATCCTCTAATAGAGATTGTAGTTCCTTTTTATAAAGAGTAGAGGGGTTATTTTTCAGTTTTTGGTAGGTGTTGGTGTCATCCAAAATTCTATTGGCCTCCAGCATGTAGTAGCTGTGGTCCATAATTACTACACCCCCTCCCTTGTCTGCTGGTTTTATTACAATAGTTTTATCCAATGAGAGTTCTTCCAATGCTAGTTTCTCTTCCTTTGTTAGGTTGGTGTATTGTCTACTCTTCTCAGTGGATTGAGCTTCTAAATCTTTGGTCACTAGTTGAAAAAAGACCTCCAAATGATTCCCCTTAGCAAACTTGGGGAAGAATTGGGATTTTGGTTTAAATTTAGAGTGTACATAATCTGGAGTTCTTAAATCTAAAGTTGTTGGACCATCTGTGATGTTGTTTAGTGCCTCGGTCCAATTCCTAGTTTCTGCTTCTTTGCTAATAAAGAATCTCTTTAGGGTTAGTGATCTCAGCAATTTTTGTGCATCCATTCTGTTAGGGTCTTTTTGCTTAGATTAATGTCAGAATATCAGAATAAAGTTATCAGTAAGGGACTCACTTTTGCTCCCACTATTGGACCAAATAAATTTGGTCTTTATGTGGATGCACAAAAATTTCTGCGATCACTAACCCTAAAGAGATTCTTTATTAGCAAAGAAGCAGAAACTATGAATTGGACCAAGGCACATAACAACATCACAGATGGTCCAACAACTTCAGATTTAAGAACTCCAGATTATGTACACTCCAAATTTAAACCAAAATCCCAATTCTTCCCCAAGTTTGCTAAGGGGAATCATTTGGAGGTCTTTTTTCAACTAGTGACCATAGATTTAGAAGGTCTATCCACTAAGAAGAGTAGACAATACACCAACGTAACAAAGGAAGAGAAACTAGCATTGGAAGAACTCTCATTGGATAAAACTATTGTAATAAAACCAGCAGACAAGAGAGGGGGTGTAGTAATTATGGACCACAGCTACTACATGCTGGAGGCAAATAGAATTTTGGATGACACCAACACCTACCAAAAACTGAAAACTAACCCCTCTACTCTTTATAAAAAGGAACTACAATCTCTATTAGAGGATGGGAGAAGACGGGGAATATTGGAGGAACATGAGTTCCAATTCTTGAATGTAGAGGATCCAATATTCCCCGTCTTCTATTTTCTACCCAAAATACACAAAAATCTTACACATCCTCCCGGAAAACCAATAATCTCCGGTATTGGGTCATTGACGGCCAATCTATCAGAGTTTGTAGATAGCTACCTGCAAGGGATTGTTAAAAAACAAAAATCCTACCTTAAGCATACTAGTGATGTAATCATACTACTAAGAGACATCCAATGGCAATAAAATTATGTATTGGTCACAACTGATGTAACGGCTCTATATACATCAATAAAACATGATGATGGATGTAGAGCCGTTAAGTTGTTTCTGGAAAAAGATGGAATAATTCCAGAGACACAAATAGAATTCCTTATCAAATGTATTCAATTTGTTCTGAATAAGAATTTCTTTTGGTTTTGTGATGAGTTCTTCTTACAACTGTGTGGGACCGCCATGGGGACCAAATTTGCGCCTAGCTACGCCAATCTTCTTATGGCCATGTGGGAAGACCAGTATATATGGTCTTGGGCTGGACTGGACGCGAACTTGGTCACATGGCGGAGATATATAGATGACATCATCTTTGTATGGAAGGGCACGTTAGAAGACCTTAACGTGTTCCTTCTGTACTTGAATGACAATGAATTCAATTTAAAGTTCACGTCCACCATCAGTGACTCTACCGTGAACTTTCTGGACCTTACTATTTATGTAGAAAACAACCGTATTAAAACAATTTTTTTTTTAAGGATGTCGATGCCAACAACTACATCCTGCAGTCCAGTTGCCATCTTAATAAGTGGGTCACAAACATCCCATATGGCCAATACCACAGGCTTAAACGCAACTGCTCTGATAACAGTGTGTTTGAGGAGCAATCAACTATACTGTCCAGAAAGTTCGCGGAGAGACACTACAAGGATGATGTCATCAAAAAAGCATTAGCTAAAACTAATAGTACATCGAGAGAATCGATGCTGATTCCTACAAATAAGAGTTCACCAAATAATACTATACAAGTGCCATTTATCACACAATATAATAGGGATGCACATATAATCAATAAAATCTTAAACCCGCATTGGTCCATACTGAAGAATGATCCCATTCTTGGAAAACACCTACCAGACAGAGTTAGAATGGTATACAGAAAAGCCCCAAATATTAAAAATTCCGTGGCACCTAGTGCCATGAGGAGACATACTGTAACCAACCACTCTGACTGGCTAGACCCCCCTAAAGGGTTTTTCAATTGTAAATCGTGCACTGCCTGCCACTATAGCTCTAAAATTATTAATAGCTTTAAATCTAATACGACACACAAAACCTATAACATCAAACAACATCTAAACTGCAGATCAAATTTTGTAATCTACCTCATTGAGTGTGACTGTGGTTTGCAATATATACAGTAGGTAAAACAATTCGGCCCCTCAAAACACGCATATTGGAACACATTGGTAATATTAACAGAAAATTGACAACGCATAGTGTTTCAAACCATTTTTTATAAGTGCACCACTCAGACCCTAAAGGGTTAACCTTCAAAGCAATAGAACAGGTTATGCCCCACTGGAGGGGGGGCAACAGACATCTAGCTCTCATTAAGAGAGAATCATTTTGGATGTTTGAACTCAATACTATGTCCCCCTCTGGTTTAAATTTAGAGTTTTATATTAAACCTTTTTTATAACTGTATTTTAATACATGAATTAACATTCTGTTTCTGTTCCTTTACTAGATTGTGCCTTCAACTTATGTAACTCTATCGCTAACTAATATGCATTTTGATCTAAATTAGTAACACCTGATGATATTCATACAGTAATAATGGTTAATGTGTTTTTAATCTGTTTATATATTTCTGTAATACATATGTTCCCCTTGGAGTGTAATACTGTATCACACATTTGGGCTCTACATATGTTTGATGTAGAGTGACTTGATATCTGCCCTCCTAATCATCCCAGTCATATCTGTTAACTAATATGCACCTCGATTTATATATACAATACCCGATGGTATTCCTAGTAACGGCTAATTTGATTTAATTTGTTTGTATATTTTTTTTTTTTATATATTTCTGTAATAAGTATGTCCCCCTTTGAGTGTATTAATACACATTTGGGCTCTACATATGTCTGATGTATAGTGACTAAGCATCCGCCCTCCAATTTATTCTAGCCAATGTATTCTAGCCATCTCAGTTTAAGGGTAATATCATTACCTTGTTAAATATCCACCTATGAGAACAGAGCTTATAGTATATATGTTCCCAACACCTAATCAACAATACTCCTGATTAAACCGAGAAGGTGAAACACGTAGAGTGACGTTGACTAACTGACCGGAACCTCTGGAAGTGGATGGCGTCATTTCCGGTATCGGTGAGACGCATCCGTGACACGCACGCCACAACAGAGGGAAAGCAGAGACACCACTCATCCGGTTGCTGAGATCCACTGCGTGAGATCTAAATGCTTTTTTAAACTTTATATCATGTGAGTTCATTTGGATTTTACTTACCTTTTATAAATATTTTGCACAGTCTGTACTATGTCCGGTTCTATTTTTCACTAAGGTCCACTGGAGTTATCTGTTTGGTGATGATCTGATATCTTGACCACATTGCCTACAGAACACCATCTAAAGATACCTGTACATGTCTACTCACATCTCACGTTTTTTTTACATGTTTGCGCTTCCTGATGATCTACACCGTTCCACTTAATACCAGGATTGAGAGAAATCCTACACTGGATTACAGCGGCATTCGTCACATGTGTTTGTATGAGTATCATTTGAACTTTTAGTTAAGTTTTAACCTCACTGTTGTCTAACCTGTTCACGTAAGAATTTATACACATTGGCAGTGTTCGACAAATCACCCAAAAATCTACTCGCCCAACCAAAAAATCTACTCGCCACCTAGTCCCGTCCCCAACCCCGCCCCTAGTCCTGCCCCCAACCCCGCCCCCAACCCCGCTTTAAAATAAAATATATAAATAAAATACATTTAATAAATTCCTAGTCAGAACAACATTCGTTTTTGACAAATGTATTTATTGTATTACATTATACTACAATTAGTCCTTGTTACATGTGTGTGTGTAAATGTCGGATCTAGAATTAAAAGCCAGGTGTGAATGACTAATTTCCTGAACCCCTTAACCAGTGTCTGGATGCCCCCGCTTCACAATATCTAAAGCAGCAATCCCACCTGGGGTCTTACCTGATCCGCAGTCCCTCAATGTCCAGGTACCCTCATTCCCGCAATGTTATACATTGGGGAGGTGTTCCCTACCTGTCTTCTGGGTTAGGGAGGGGTTCCGATGTCTTCTGTGTGAAGCTTGAGCCAGATCTGGAAGAAAGCAGTATAGGGTAGTTAAGATTTCGGTGTTGTATAGAGCAGTTAAGATATATAGGGTAAATAAGAGATCCAGATCCAGAGTGTGAGTGACAGAGAGAGAGAGTGTAGGGGAGAGAGAGAGAGAGTGTAGGGGAGAGAGAGATAGTGTGGGGGAGAGAGAGAGAGAGTGTGGGGGAGAGAGAGAGAGTGTGGGGGAGAGAGAGAGTGTGGGGGAGAGAGAGAGAGTGGGGAGAGAGAGAGTGTGGGGGAGAGAGAGAGAGATAGTGTGGGGGAGAGAGAGTGTGGGGGAGAGAGAGAGTGTGGGGGGGAGAGAGAGAGTGTGGGGGAGAGAGAGAGAGAGTGTGGGGGAGAGAGAGAGAGAGTTTGGGGGAGAGAGGGAGAGAGAGTGTAGGGAAGAGATAGTGTGGGGGAGAGAGAGAGAGTGTGTGGGGGAGAGAGAGAGAGTGTGGGGGAGAGAGAGAGTGTGGGGGAGAGAGAGAGAGTGTGGGGGGGAGAGAGAGAGAGAGTGGGGAGAGAGAGAGAGAGAGAGTGTGGAGAGAAAGAGAGAGAGAGAGATTGTGTGGGGGGAGAGAGAGAGTGTGGGGAGAGAGAGAGAGAGAGTGTGGGAGAGAGAGAGAGAGAGAGTGTGGGGAGAGAGTGTGGGGAGAGAGAGAGAGTGTGGGGGAGAGAGAGAGAGAGAGTGGGGAGAGAGAGAGAGTGTGGGGGAGAGAGAGAGAGAGTGTGGGGGAGAGAGAGCGTGTGGGGGAGAGAGATAGAGTGTGGGGGAGAGAGAGAGAGAGTGTGGGGGAGAGAGAGAGAGTGTGGGGGAGAGAGGGAGAGAGAGTGTGGGGGGAGAGAGGGAGAGAGAGTGTGGGGGAGAGAGAGTGTGTGGGGGAGAGAGAGAGAGTGTGGGGGAGAGAGAGAGTGTGGGGGAGAGAGAGAGAGTGTGGAGAGAGAGAGAGAGAGAGAGAGAGAGAGAGTGTGTGGGGAGAGAGAGAGAGTGTGGGGATAGAGAGAGAGAGAGAGAGTGTGGGGGAGAGAGAAAGATTGTGGGGGAGAGAGAGATAGTGTGGGGGAGAGAGAGTGTGGGGGAGAGAGAGTGTGGGGGAGAGAGAGAGAGTGTAGGGGAGAGAGAGAGAGTGTAGGGGAGAGAGAGAGAGTGTGGGGGAGAGAGAGAGTGTGGGGGAGAGAGAGAATGTGTGGGAGAGAGAGAGAGTGTGGGGAGAGAGAGTGGGGGAGAGAGTGAGTGTGAGTGGAGAGAGAGAGAGTGTGGGGGAGAGAGAGAGTGTGGGGGGAGTGAAGAGTGTGGGGGGAGAGAGTGTGGGGGAGAGAGAGTGTGGGGGGAGAGAGTGTGTGTGGGGGGAGAGAGGGAGAGAGAGTGTGGGGGTGAGAGGGAGTGAGAGTGTGGGGGAGAGAGAGAGAGACTGTGTGGGGGAGAGAGAGAGAGTGTGGGGGAGAGTGAGAGAGTGTGGGGGAGAGAGAGAGTGTGGGGGAGAGAGAGAGAGAGTGTGGAGAGAGAGAGAGAGAGAGAGTGAGAGAGAGAGAGAGTGTGGGGAGAGAGAGAGAGTGTGGGGAGAGAGAGTGAGTGTGGGGTGAGAGAGAGAGAGCGGAGAGTGTGGGGGGAGAGAGGAGAGAGAGAGTGTCGGGAGAGAGTGTGTGGGAGAGAGAGTGTGTGGGGGAGAGAGTGTGTGTGGGGGAGAGAGAGAGTGTGGCTTAGAGGAGAGAGTGTGGGGGAGAGAGGAGAGTGTGGGGAGAGAGAGTGTGTGGGGAGAGAGAGAGAGTGTGGGGAGAGAGAGAGTGTGGGGAGAGAGAGAGTGTGGGGGAGAGAGAGGTGTGGGGGAGAGGGAGAGAGAGTGTGGGGGAGAGAGAGAAATTGTGGGGGAGAGAGTGAGGTGTGGGGGAGGAGAGAGTGTGGGGGGAGGAGAGAGTGTGGGGGAGAGAGAGAGAGTGTAGAGGAGAGAGAGAGTGTGGGGAGAGAGAGAGAGAGAGTGGGGGAGAGTGTGTGTGTGGGGGAGAGAGAGAGTGTGGGGGGAGAGAGAGAGAGTGTGGGGGAGAGAGAGTGGGGAGGAGAGAGAGTGAGGGAGAGAGAGAGAGTGTGGGGGGAGAGAGAGAGTGTGGGGGAGAGAGAGAGTGTGGGGGTGAGAGAGTGTGGGGGAGAGGGAGAGAGAGTGTGGGGGAGAGAGAGAGAGTGTGGGGAGAGAGAGAGTGTGGGGGAGAGAGTGAGTGTGGGGGGGAGAGAGAGAGTGTGGGGGGAGAGAGAGTGTGGGGAGAGAGAGAGTGTGGGGGGAGAGAGAGTGTGGGGGAGAGAGAGAGAGTGTGGGGGAGAGAGAGTGTGGGGGGAGAGACAGAGTGTAGGGGAGAGAGAGAGAGAGAGAGAGAGTGTAGGGGAGATAAAGAGAGTGTGGGGGGAGAGAGAGAGAGTGTGGGGGAGAGAGAGAGTGTGGGGGAGAGAGCGTGTGGGGGGGGGGGAGAGAGAGAGTGTGGGGGAGAGAGAGAGAGAGAGTGTGGGGGGAGAGAGAGAGAGAGTGTGGGGGGAGAGTGGGAGAGAGAGTGTGGGGGTGTGAGGGAGAGAGAGTGTGTGTGGGGAGAGAGAGAGTGTGGGGGTGGTGAGAGAGGAGAGAGTGTGTGGGGGAGAGGGAGAGAGTGTGGGGGGTGAGAGTGAGTGGGGAGAGAGAGAGAGAGAGAGTGTGGAGAGAGAGAGAGAGAGTGTGGGGGAGTGAGAGAGAGTGTGGGGAGGAGAGAGAGTGTGGGGGAGTGAGAGAGTGTGTGGGGAGAGTGTGTGGGGAGAGAGAGTGTGTGGGGGAGAGAGAGAGAGTGGAGAGAGAGAGAGTGTGGGGGAGGAGAGAGAGAGAAATAGTGTGGGGGAGAGAGAGAGAGTGTGGGGGAGAGAGAGCGTGTGGGGGAGAGAGAGAGAGTGTGGGGGAGAGAGAGAGAGAGTGTGGGGAGAGAGAGAGAGTGTGGGGGGAGAGAGGTGAGAGGGAGAGAGAGTGTGGGGGAGTGAGGGAGAGAGAGTGTTGGGGGAGGGAGAGAGAGTGTGTGGGGGAGAGAGAGAGAGTGTGGGGGGAGAGAGTGAGAGTGTGGGGGAGAGAGAGAAGTGTGGGGGAGAGAGAGAGAGTGGGGAGAGAGAGAGAGTGTGGAGAGAGGAGAGTGTGGGGAGAGAGTGAGAGAGAGTGTGGGAGAGTGAGAAGAGAGAGAGTGTGGGGAGAGAGTGTGGGGAGAGAGAGAGTGTGTGGGGGAGAGAGAGAGAGAGTGGGGAGAGAGAGAGAGAGTGGGGGAGGAGAGAGAGTGTGGGGGAGAGAGAGAGAGAGAGATAGTGTGGGGGGAGAGAGAGAGAGTGTGTGGGGGAGAGAGAGGTGTGGGGGAGAGAGAGAGAGTGTGGGGAGAGAGAGAGAGTGTGGGGGAGAGAGAGAGAGTGTGGGGGAGAGAGAGAGAGTGTGGGGGAGAGAGGGAGAGAGTGTGTGGGGGGAGAGAGGGGAGAGAGTGTGGGGGGAGAGTGAGAGAGTGTGGGGGGAGAGAGAGAGAGTGTGGGGGAGAGAGAGAGAGTGTGGGGGAGAGAGAGAGCGTGGGGGAGAGAGAGAGAGAGAGAGTGGAGAGAGAGAGAGAGAGAGAGTGTGGGGGAGAGAGAGAGAGTGTGGGGAGAGAGAAGAGAGAGTGTGGGGGGAGAGAGAGAGAGTGTGTGGGGAGAGAGTGTGGGGAGAGGAGATAGTGTGGGGGAGAGAGAGATTGTGGGGGAGAGAGAGAGTGTGGCTTAGAGAGAGAGTGTGGAGGAGAGAGAGAGAGAGTGTGGGGGGAGAGAGTGTGGGGAGGAGAGAGAGTGTGGGGAGAGAGAGAGAGTGTGGGGAGAGAGAGAGTGTGGTGGATGAGAGTGTTGGGGAGAGGGAGAGAGAGTGTGGGGGAGAGAGAGAGATTGTGGGGGGAGTGAGAGAGAGTGTGGGGGAGAGAGAGTGTGGGGGAGAGAGAGTGTGGGGGAGAGAGAGGAGTGTAGGGGAGAGAGAGAGAGTGTAGGGGAGAGAAGAGAGTGTGGGGGAGAGAGAGAGAGAGTGTGGGGGGGAGAGAGAGAGTGTGGGGGAGAGAGAGAGTGTGGGGGAGAGAGAGTGGGGAGAGAGAGAGAGTGAGTGGAGAGAGAGAGTGTGGGGGAGAGAGAGAGTGTGGGGGGAGAGAGAGTGTGGGGGAGAGAGAGTGTGGGGGAGAGGGAGAGTGAGTGTGGGGGGAGAGAGAGGGAGTGTGGGGAGGAGTGAGAGTGTGGGGGGAGAGAGAGAGTGTGGGGGAGAGAGAGAAGGAGAGAGTGTGGGGGAGAGAGAGAGTGTGTGGGGAGAGAGAGAGTGTGGGGGAGAGAGAGGGTGTGGGGGAGAGGGAGAGACAGTGTGGGGGAGAGAGAGAGATTGTGGGGGAGAGAGAGAGAGAGTGTGGGGGAGAGAGAGTGTGGGGGAGAGAGAGTGTGGGGGAGAGAGAGAGAGTGTAGGGGAGAGAGAGAGTGTGGGGGGACAGAGAGTGTAGGGGAAGAGGTGTGGGGGGAGAGAGAGCATGTTGGGGGGGAGAGAGAGAGTGTGGGGGAGAGAGAGAGAGAGTGTGGGGGGAGAGAGAGAGAGAGAGTGTGGGGGAGAGAGGGAAGAGAGTGTGTGTGGGAGAGAGAGAGAGTGTGGGGGAGAGAGAGAGAGTGTGGGGGAGAGAGAGAGAGAGAGTGTGGGGGAGAGGGGAGTGTGTGTGTGTGGGAGAGAGAGAGAGTGTGGGGGAGAGAGAGAGAGTGTGGGGGGAGAGAAAGAGAGTGTGGGGGAGAGAGTGTGGGGGAGAGAGAGAGAGAGTGTGGAGGAGAGAGGGAGAGAGAGAGAGTGTGTGGGGGAGAGAGGGAGATGAGAGTGGTGGGGGAGAGAGGGAGAGTGAGTGTGGGGGGAGAGAGGGAAAGAGTGTGTGTGTGGGAGAGAGAGAGAGTGTGGGGGAGAGAGAGAGAGTGTGGGGGAGAGAAAGAGAGTGTGGGGGAGAGAGTGAGTGGGGAGAGAGAGAGAATGTGGAGAGAGAGAGAGAGAGAGAGAGAGAGAGAGAGAGAGTGGGGAGAGAGAGAGAGTGTGGGGAGAGAGAGAGAGAGTGTGGGGGAGAGAGAGAGTGTGTGGGGGAGAGAGTGTGGGAGAGAGAGAGTGTGGGGGGAGAGAGAGAGAGATAGTGGGGAGAGAGAGAGAGTGTGGGGGAGAGAGAGAGAAATAGTGTGGGGGAGAGAGAGAGAGAGAAATAGTGTGGGGGAGAGAGAGAGAGAGTGTGGGGGAGAGAGAGCATGTGGGGGAGAGAGAGAGAGTGTGGGGGAGAGAGAGAGAGTGTGGCGGAGAGTAGAGAGTGTGGGGGAGGAGAGAGAGAGGGAGAGAGAGTGTGGGGGAGAGAGAGGGAGAGAGAGTGTGGGGGAGAGAGAGTGAGTGTGTGGGGGAGAGAGAGAGAGTGTGGGGGAGAGAGAGAGAGTGTGGGGAGAGAGAGAGAGAGTGTGTGGGGAGAGAGAGAGAGTGGGGAGAGAGAGAGTGTGTGGAGAGAGAGAGAGTGTGGGGAGAGAGAGAGAGTGTGGGGGAGAGAGAGAGAGAGTGTGGGGGGAGAGAGAGGAGAGTGAGAGAGTGGGGAGAGAGTGTGGGGAGAGAGAGAGTGTGGGGGAGAGAGAGAGTGTGGGGGAGAGAGGTGTGGCTTAGAGAGAGTGTGGTGGGAAAGAGAGAGAGAGTGGGGGGGAGAGAGAGAGTGAGGGGGAGAGGGAGAGAGAGTGTGGGGGAGAGAGAAGATTGTGGGGGGAGAGAGAGAGTGTGGGGGAGAGAGAGTGTGGGGGAGAGAAGTGTGGGGGAGAGAGAGAGAGTGTAGGGGAGAGAGAGAGAGTGTAGGGGAGAGAGAGAGAGTGTGGGAGAGAAAGAGAGTGTGGGGGAGAGAGAGAGTGTGTGGGAGAGAGAGAGAGTGTGGGGGTGAGAGAGTGGGGAGAGAGAGAGAGTGAGTGGAGAGAGAGAGAGTGTGGGGGAGAGAGAGTGTGGGGGAGAGAGAGAGAGTGTGGGGGAGAGAGGGAGAGAGAGTGTGGGGGAGAGAGGAGAGAGAGTGTGGGGGAGAGAGAGAGAGTTGTGGGGAGAGAGAGAGAGTGTGGGGAGAGGAGAGAGAGAGTGTGGGGGAGAGAGAGAGTGTGGGGGAGAGAGAGAGAGAGAGAGAGAGAGAGAGAGTGTGGGGAGAGAGAGAGAGAGATAGAGTGTGTGGGGAGAGAGAGAGAGTGTGGGGAGAGAGAGAGAGTGAGGGGAGAGAGTGTGGGGAGGAGAGAGATGTGTGGGGGGAGAGAGAGAGTGTGGGGGAGAGAGAGAGTGTGGCTTAGAGAGAGAGTGTGGGGGAGAGAGAGAGAGGAGAGTGTGGGGAGAGGAGAGAGTGAGTGTGGGGAGAGAGAGAGTGTGGGGAGAGTGAGAGAGTGTGGGGAGAGAGAGAGTGTGGGGAGAGAGAGAGTGTGGGGGAGAGGGGAGAGAGAGTGTGGGGGAGAGAGAAAGATTGTGGCGGGAGAGAGAGAGTGTGGGGGAGAGAGAGTGTGGGGGAGAGAGAGTGTGGGGGAGAGAGTGAGAGTGTAGGGGCGAGAGAGAGAGTGTGGAGGGAGAGAGAGAGAGTGAGTGGAGAGGAGAGAGTGTGGGGGAGAGAGAGTGTTGTGGGGGAGAGAGAGTGTGGGGGAGAGAGAGTGTGGGGGAGAGAGAGTGTGGGGGAGAGAGTGAGTGTGGGGAGAGAGGGAGAGAGAGTGTGGGGGAGAGAGAGAGAGTGTGGGGGAGAGAGAGAGAGTGTGTGGGGGAGAGAGAGAGAGTGTGGGGGAGAGAGAGAGTGTGGGGGAGAGAGTGAGTGTGGGGAGAGAGAGAGAGTGTGGAGAGAGTGAGAGAGAGTGGGGAGAGAGAGAGAGAGTGTGGGGAGAGAGAGAGAGTGTGGGGGAGAGAGAGAGTGTGGGGGAGAGAGAGAGAGAGTGTGGGGAGAGAGTGTGGGTGAGAGAGAGAGTGTGGGGGAGAAGAGAGTGTGTGGCTTAGAGAGAGAGTGTGGGGGAGAGAGAGAGAGTGTGGGGAGAGAGAGAGAGAGTGTGGGGAGAGAGAGAGAGAGTGTGTGGGGGAGAGAGAGAGAGAGTGTGGGGGAGAGAGAGAGAGTGTGGGGGAGAGAGAGAGTGTGGGGGAGAGAGAGAGAGTGTGGAGAGAGAGAGAGAGAGAGAGAGTGTGGGGGGAGAGAGAGAGTGTGGGGGAGAGATAGAGAGAGTGTGGAGAGAGAGAGAGAGAGTAGTGGAGAGAGAGAGAGAGTGTGGCGAGAGAGAGTGAGAGTGTGGGGAGAGAGAGAGAGTGTGGGGAGAGAGAGAGAGAGAGCGAGAGTGTGGGGGAGAGTGTGGGGAGAGAGAGAATGTGGGGGAGAGAGAGAGTGTGGGGGAAAGGGAGAGAGAGTGTGGGGGAGAGAGAGAGAATGTGGGGGAGAGAGAGAGAGTGTGGGGGAGAGAGAGTGTGGGGAGAGAGACAGAGTGTAGTGGAGAGAGAGAGAGAGAGAGAGAGTGTAGGGGAAGATAGAGAGAGTGTGGGAGAGAGAGAGAGAGAGTGTGGGGAGAGAGAGAGTGTGGGGGAGAGAGCATGTGGGGGGGAGAGAGAGAGTGGGGGGAGAGAGAGAGTGTGGGGGGAGAGAAGGAGAGAGAGTGTGTGGGAGAGAGAGATTGTGGGGGAGAGAGAGAGAAGTGTGGTAGGAGAGAGAGTGTGGGGAGAGAGAGTGTGGGGGAGAGAGACAGAGAGTAGGGGAGAAGAGAGAGAGAGAGTGTAGGGGAGATAGCTGAGATGTGTGGGGAGAGAGAGAGAGTGTGGGGGAGAGAGAGAGTGTGGGGGAGAGAGCGTGTGGGGGGGAGAGAGAGAGTGTGGGGGACGAGAGCAGAGAGAGTGTGGGGAGAGAGAGAGAGAGAGTGGGGAGAGAGGGAGAGAGAGTGTGGGGGAGAGAGGGAGGAGAGATGTGTGTGTGGGAGAGAGAGAGGGTGTGGGGGAGAGAGAGAGAGTGTGGGGGAGAGAGAGAGAGTGTGGGGGAGAGAGTGAGTGGGGAGAGAGAAGAGAGAGAGAGTGAGGGAGAGAGAGAGAGATTGTGGGGAGAGAGAGAGATGGGAAGAGAGAGTGTGTGGGGAGAGAGTGTGGGAGAGAGAGAGAGTGTGGGGGAGAGAGAGAGAGAGTGGGGATAGAGAGTGTGTGGGAGGGAGAGAGAGAGAGAGAAATAGTGTGGGGGAGAGAGAGAGAGAGTGTGGGGGAGAGAGAGCGTGTGGGGGAGAGAGAGAGAGAGTGTGGGGGAGAGAGAGAGAGAGTGTGGCGGAGAGAGAGAGAGTGTGGGGGAGAGAGGAGAGAGGGAGAGCAGGAGTAGTGGGGGAGAGAGAGGGAGAGAGAGTGTGGGGGAGAGAGAGAGAGTGTGTGGGGAGCGAGAGAGAGTGTGGGGGAGAGAGAGAGTGTGGG
>NW_027456465.1:0-18911 GCF_040206685.1 Ascaphus truei
TAGTTCTTTGAGCATTTCGCAGTGATGTGTGTTGTAGTTGCATTGGAGAACAAAACGACAAATTGAATTGTAGAGGGTGTCAAGTTTGCTAAGGTGGGTTTGAGGTGCTGAGCCATATACTATGTCTCCATAGTCAATAATTGGCATTAGCATCTGCTGTGCGATACGCTTTCTGACCAGGAGACTTAAGGAGGATTTGTTCCTGTAAAGTACCCCTAGTTTGGCATAGGTCTTGGTTGTCAGGGTATCAATGTGCATTCCGAATGTTAAGTGGGAGTCAAACCATAAGCCCAGGTATTTAAAACTAGTGACAGGGGTTAGGGTGGTGTTAGCGTTGGTTCTAATCTGGAGTTCAGTCTCTGGAAGCTTTAAAAATTTAGTCTTGGTCCCAAATACCATTGTTACAGTCTTGTCAGTGTTTAAAAACAGTTTGTTTTGGGAAATCCAGTTTTCGAGTCTCAAAAAGTCAGACTGAAGTATGTGTTGAAGGTCAGAGAGGCTATGGTTGTGTGCATATAGGATTGTGTCATCTGCATACATGTGTATTGAGGCTTCCTTACAAGCTGTGGGAAGATCATTAATGAACACTGAGAAGAGTAGGGGCCCCAGAACAGAGCCTTGTCTGACCCCGCAGGTGATATCCAGGGGGTTGGAATTAGAGCCTGAGATGGACACATGTTGTGATCTTCCTAATAGGTAGGACTGAAACCAGTTTAAAGCATGCTTCCCTATTCCAGAGCTCTGGAGTTTGTTAAGCAGGATAGCATGATAAACTGTATCAAAAGCCTTTGCAAAATCTAGGAATACTGCACCAGTGAGTTGTCCCCGTTCCATTTCACACTGGATTTCATTGCAAACTTTTAGCAGGGTAGTTACGGTGGAGTGTTTGGGACGAAACCCAGATTGGAATTGGCTAGGGAAATTTGTCTTGGTATAGAAATCGCTTAATTGGGACAGGACACATTTTTCCATGACTTTGGATAGAATTGGGAGAAGTGAGATTGGTCTGTAGTTTGAGACAGTGTTTTTGTCCCCACTGTTGAAGATTGGGACAACTCTGGCAGCTTTCCAGGTCTTAGGCTGAGTCCATGCTCCCTGCTTGCTCGCTGAGGCACGCTGAGGCTCAGGGAAAGCATGTGCTTTCCCTGGCCTTGCGGTTGCTTACCGCACGCGCTGTCAGGGGGCGGGCCAGTGACGTCACGGAGCTGGTTCGCCCTCATTGGGCGAACCGCTCCCGTGACCGGCCTGTCGCGCCGGCAAGCGGGGGAATTTTAAATTCCCCTAAGACCAGCGCTTCCGCAAGCGCGCGGAAGCGCAGGCGAGCCCCTACTAAAGCCGCTCTAATTGCAGCTGTAGGGGCTCAGTGCTGAGCGGGAGCGCGCCTCCGCCAGCAAGCAGTTAACATGGCCGAGGCCTTAGGGATATGGCCTGCAGACAGGATAGAGTTGACTATGGAAGCAATTGGTTTGGCAATGGCTGGGGCACCAAGTCGTAGGAACCTAGATTGTAGTAAATCAGGTCCACATTGGCTGCTTAGTTTTAGTTTGAGGAGCGCTTGTGTAATCTCCTCTTCAGATACTGGGACAAATTGATCCCAGGATGAGATTCAGGTTTGTGGTTTGGGCTGCGTTTTGCTAATAAGTTAGTGGCACACCCCACAAAGTAATCATTGAATGCATTTGCAATGTCAGTGGGGTTTGTCAGAGTAATATCCCCCTTAGTGATATTACTTGGTTGTTGATGGTTAGGAGGCTGGAATATATTGTTGATAACCTTCCAGAAGTTAGCTGGGTTTGATGTATTCTGGAGGAGATTGTCAGAGTAATATTGTGCTTTTGCATGCCTTGTTTGCCTTGTGCATATGTTCCGCATGCATCTGTAGTGATTGAGATCCTTGGTAGTGCCAGTTACTTTGTAGCTTTTCCACAAGGCATCCCTGAACTGGTAGAGTGCTATAAGGTCAGGTGTAACCCATGGAAGGTGGGCCCCCCATACCCTTATTTTGCGTAGTGGAGCATGGGTATCGCAGAGTTTTAAGAACTCGGATTGGAAATAGTCGAGTGCAGAATCAGGGTCGGGAATTAAATTGATTCTGTGCCAAGGGCAGTTGGTAAGGTCAGCCAGAAACTGTTGTGGGTTAAAGTTTTTAAATGTTCTAGTGAGGAGAACTTTAGGGCTTGAATGGGGCGTTTTAATTTTCCTTACACAGTACACTATTGCATGGTCACTGAAAATATCAGGAAGTGTCATGGAACAAGAACTACATTTCTGATTCACCCCCCTCTCTCCTTTGCAGCTTCTGCCTGTCAGATCTTATTCCCAGTTGCATGAGGCTGCATGGAGTTTGCACACACACACTGTGCCTGTGTAACTTGCAACAATGTTGCATTTCTTGCCTCAGGGCATGGAATCAGTGAGCTGCTACTGCAGTTTCTGAGATCCTCACCAGAATGGGATAGTCTGCCCCCCCTCCTGTTTGTTCAGAGATAGTCTGCCCCTAGACTATTCCCTTTACCCACACTGCCCCTCACTTCCTTTTCCACCCTGGAGACAGTGAGTACAAGACCCTTCTCTGTTCATCCCCCATGGTGAGGTCATCTCTTTTTACCGGTTTCTAACTAATTATCACCACTACACACCACCCACAAGTATTTGTATCCTGCTGCTTTTCCCAATAAAGTGGAGGAAATATTACAGGGCTTGGAGTGATTTAAAAGGGAACTGTGTTAATGCTATCTGGGGCCATTCACACATCAATCGTGACCCTGGCTTCAGAAAAGGAAGGATGCCAGAGGATTGGATTCTGCTGGGACTAGAGAATAGAATCCAGTCTGGCAAGGAATGGTTGTGAGATTTTAGGTTTGTCCGTGTGGGTTGGGAAATTAGTTGCGATAGGTTAAGTGACTTGAGTTGTATCTGGATTTGATGGGTTTTAGGGTCAAGCCAGTTGAAGTTGAAATCCCCAAGAACTAGCAGCTCACTCTTCTCATTCAGAGAGGAAATGGAGCCAAGAAACTGGGTGATATCAGCCAGGGATTGTAGAGGGGCTTTAGGGGGGGGCGGTAGATGCCAGAGAGCAAGATGGGCTTAGAAAAGGGGAGGCAGATTTTGCCAACTAGAATTTCAAAAGAGGGTGGGCTTGAGGGGCAATTTAACAGTGTAAATTGTAAGGTGTCTGCAATATAAAATAACACCCCTCCTCCTCTCTTGGACCTATCTCTCCTAAAAATGGAGTATCCCTGAATGGCGATATTTGCATCAGGGGTTTTAGGGGATAGCCATGTTTCTGTAAGAACGATGGCTTTGGGTTTATGCATAAGGCACCATGCCCTTAGTTCGTCCAGTTTGGGCAGCAGGCTCCGGATATTTATATGGGCGACAGATAGCCCTTTTTGGAATTTAAAGGTGGAATTCTCAGGGGCATGGGACAGATTTGAAATGGGAGGACCTGGGTTAGGTTCAATATCACCTGCTAAAGAGAGTAATAGTATGAGCAGAAATTTGGGTAGTTGTTTGCAAGTTGTAAATTTGTGGTGTTTGCCATTAGAGTGAGCAGTGGTTGGTGTGCTGGTTTTCAGAGTTCTCCACCAACATTGCGTAGATAGTGAAAGGCTTTTGAGTAGTCCAGGGTGTATGGTGATGTTGGGTGTGGGCCAGGATGGAGGAGTTTGTAGTGGATAGAGGGAGTAACATCTCCATGAGGCCAGGAGAAAGAAAAAAGTTAAGATACATAGCAGGTTCATGATGCCAGAGGTAGGCAGTGCTGCATGGAGCTGTTGTGAGCAAAGTGAGTGTGTGCAGACTAAACAGCAGGTGTGTGCCTGTTCCTTGTCAAATGTTTTGCTGCATTGCAATGCTAGTCAGTTCTTGGTTTCAGTGGGCTGAGTGGGTGTGGGAGTTATTTCTTTGCAGTCAGTTTTGGGAGAGGCTGCAGTGAAATAAGTTGTAAAGGGGTTAAAATATACAGGTTAACAAACATGGGATCAAAGTGTGGTCATATAAGCTCACCGTTTGTTGCCTTGAGTAAGAGTTTGCAGAAAGGATGCAGTCCCCAGTCACCTCTAGTCTACGGGTTTTGTTCTTGATCCTGATTTGTTTAGCCATCTATTTATCCTAATTTGTACAGTCTACATTGTATCCTTTCTTTGACAGAAGGATACGTTATTACGCCCTGTTCTTTGTCTTCTATATAAGTAGACACTTTGCATTGTGTTACATTGTGTCTTTTCTTTTATAGGTTCTCCCTTCATGGTGGGGGTTGGGGTGTATATATAATTATGTGTGTGTATATATGTGTGCGTGTATATATAAATCTGTGTATGTATGTGTATATATATATATATCTATATATATATCTATATGTGTGTGTGTATATATATATATATATATATATATATATGTGTGTGTAAAAAAAGTGACAAAAACCCTACATAGTAAAGCATAAAGCAACTATAAATATTACTGTATGTTCATTTGCATGTCGTGTGTGTGTGTGTGTGTGTGTATACGAGTTCTCCTTTTGGAGATATATGCAGTATATTGAGCCCTTGGCCGGGCCCCCTTACTATACAGCGCTGCCTTTTCTCAGTGGATGATATATTGCTCCTGCACCCGCGGGAGAGCACACTGGGGGTGATGTAAATTGCACTGGTTACTCTTCATTTAGCAGGGCCCTCTGGCAGCCGAGGGGTTAAATGGAGAGGCACGGCTGCAAGCCTCCCCCTCCTGTATAAATACAGGCGCTTTGCACAGCTGGGCCCCCTCCCCGGCGGGCTGCGCTCCTGCACGCGCTGCGCTCTCTGCCATATAACAGGCGGAATTAGCATTTTACATTTGCCACTAATAAGCCGCTCTCTGCGGTCTCTTGCTGGGTTAGTGAGGTCAGGGTTGAGTCTCTCCCCCCCCCCCCCTTACCTTCTCTCTCCACCATCCTCTCTCTCTCTCCACCCTCCTTCTCTCTCTCTCCACCCTGCTTCTCTCCCCCCTTCTCTCTCCACCCTCCTCTCTCTCTCTCTCTCTCTCCCCCTTCTCTCTCCACCGTCCTTCTCTTTCTTTCCCCCCATCTCTTTCCCCCTTCTTCTCTCTCCCTCCTCCCCTCTTTCTCTCCCCCCTTCTCTCTCTCCACCCCCCCCCCTTCTCTCACTCTCCCCCAGAGCAGCATGTGTATCTATATTATACGCAGAGCAGAGTGTGTATCTGTATTATACACAGAGCAGCGTGTGTATCTGTATTATACGGAGAGCAGCGTGTGTATCTGTATTATACGCAGAGTAGCTTGCATATCTATATTAAACACAGAGCAGCGTGCGTATCTGTATTATACACAGAGCAGCGTGTGTATCTGTATTATACACAGAGCAGTGTATTATACACAGAGCAGTGAGTGTATTATACGCAGGACAGTATGTATACACATTATGATGGTTATCCCCCTTGCCACAGATACCAAGATCACAGATTACACAAACGAGTGTCTCTCCGCATACACTAATTGGGCCATTTCCCACTCCATAATCGGTTGATTACTAATAATTACTGCTAGCCGTCCCTCCGCTAATCAGCAAACGACTTTCAATCACGAACCGCCGCTCTGTGTATTGAATATTTCCTGTCTGGCGCTAACCCCAATACCTACATTCAGGCTGCACCCCAAAAATGGGACGTCCCCTCGTTCTTTCATGTAAAGAAACATTCGTTGTGCATGCAGATTCAGTGTGTGCGTGTGCGTGTGCGTGTGCGTGCTGATGCAGAGGCGTCAACAAAATAATTAATTTTTTTTGCCTGAAACGCGACATATTTATCAATTGTGTATCCCTACTGCGGTAGATTTGGCGCTAGTATTCTGCGCTAACTAAACTGAAACATGTTAGGCGTATATAGGGAGAGGTATTAGCAGCAGGGTGTTAGGGTGTATAGGGAGAGGTATTAGCAGCGGGGTGTTAGGGTGTATAGGGAGAAGTATTAGCAGCGGGATGTTGGGGTGTATAGGGAGAGGTATTAGCAGCAGGATGTTAGGGTGTATAGGGAGAAGTAGCAGTGGGATATTAGGGTGTATAGGGAGAGGTATTAGCAGCGGGGTGTTAGGGTGTATAGGGAGAGGTATTCGCAGCGGGATGTTAGGGTGTATAGGGAGAGGTATTAGCAGTGGGGTGTTAGGGTGTATATAGGGAGAGGTATTAGCAGGAGGGTGTTAGGGTGTATGTGACGGGAGCTTTTCCGCCGCCGGTGGACTATCCCCAGCAAGGGGCAACGGAGTCCAGAGCGGAGTTGCTTGAGCGCCGGGCTCTGGGTACTGACGCCATGAACTGGGTCCACTTCAATGGAAACCACGTCTTGCCCAACGCACACACCAGTGCTAGCTCTTTCAGGGAAAATGGACGGGCCACCGCAACGGCCATTACCTCTCCTGGCGCAAGACTTCCGTGGTCTCTGAGACCACCCGCTCCCTCCACAAGTCTCTGCCGTCCCGGAGCTGGGTCCATTCCCTGCTCTCCGGGCGGTTTGATGGTCACGGCGGCTGCAGCGGTGGATCTTTGCTCAGCCTGCCGGGTTTCATGCTCACCAATTGCTGTCTCTCTCTCAGCCTTGCTGGCTGCTGGTCCCCGCGCCGACTTGATGCACTCCTCCGGTCTCAGTGCCCAGCTCCAGTCAGACGGATGGCCGGCACTTTGGTTCTGGAGGAAATGCTTCTCACAAGTAGGGGAACAGTGAGGAGGTGCCATATCTTGTGTTATATGCTGTACACTGTGTGTTCAATATCTTTAGTCCCAGGAACTCGCAATTACCATCAAGTTCCCACTATATTACAGTATCCCTCAGTACACTGTAATACAGGTCCAGTTCAGTCCCGCCGCTGCCACCAGCTATGAATAATACACCACCAAATATATAACTGGGTTGAACTGGACGAGACTTGGATATGATAAAATATAATTTATTCCTTGAAAAAGGGGAACACACGAGATATACAAATAACAGACAAAATATGGACACTTACTTAAAGGTTAGGACAAGAAAAGCCATCAGGATACAGGATGGGCCATTTCTTCCATAATTCAGGTTCAGATGTTGGCATCGCAGCAATACATTAAGATCATGCATGAAGACATTTGAGTAAGGGCTGACTCTGGTTTAAATACCATTTCAAACCCATCTCGTATCCCTAGATGCCGAGTTGGCTAGAAAAAATCTCTTTGAAGCAGATTTTGGCTTCCATTGTAAGTGTGAAGTATCAAACTTAAAAACACTCAGTTCCTTGGTTCCTGCCCCCAGTATAAACAATTAGGGCAGTTACCTTTTGATCACTGGCCTATGCTAATTCTTGCAGGATGCTCTCCCTGCCCTATTAGCATAGCAGATGGGGGTCTGCATTTTCAGAACAGATCCAAAATCCCATATACACTGTAAATAACTTCATAACTTCAGTTCATTAGTACTTACTGGCACGTGAGACATATTAATACATTCCGGCACGCATGACGCTCCCAATGAGACTAAATATTACCGTGTAATACTAAAATTAAGAAATATTAATATCTGTCTCTTAGGACCGGCTAAACATCAGGTGTCTGTAATCCTTATGTGCGAATCAGTCCCACGAATACACATATGTAGCTTTTAGCACGTTCAGCCGAGGACATCTCATAATATTCTTATATTTAATAAGGTCACCCATTCTGTAGCCCCACTCCTAAATCAGGGGTGTCGGGCAGGATACTATGGTCTGTAAGTGTGAGTTATAACACTCACAAACCACTCCAGCTTCCTGCAAACAGGTAGAGTGGCTGAGGATTTGATCAGGGTTCTGCTTCCTAAACATTTGGTAGCTCTACTGACCATTTGCATTTAGTAGGCAGGCATCTTTGAGGGTAACTTAAACAAAGGGCTATAATCACTATTCAACTATTAACCCTTGCCCTCCCGGATGGATCCCAGTGTTTGTGTGGTGCAGACACGGGAACAGAAACAATACATTTTTACAGGGGAATAAACATTTGGATACTGAAGCAAGGTAAAAAACACATTGCTAGACCTCAGTCCAGTTAACCCCTTGCTTCCCAGGTGAGAGTAGCGGGGGGGCCAAATGGGATGTAACCCCTTTAATCCCGGGCCAAATCCCCTCTCTCTTGACAGTGTATAGGGAGAGGTATTAGCAGCACAGTGTTAGGGTGTATAGGGAGAAGTAGCAGTGGGATGTTAGGGTGTATAGGGAGAGGTATTAGCAGCGGGGTGTTGGGGTGTATAGGGAGAGGTATTAGCGGCAGGGTGTTAGGGTGTATAGGGAGAGGTATTAGCGGCAGGATGTTAGGGTGTATAGGGAGATGTATTAGCGGCAGGGTGTTAGGGTGTATAGGGAGGGGTATTAGCGGCAGGATGTTAGGGTGTATAGGAGAGGTATTAGCAGCAGGGTATTAGGGTGTATAGGGAGAGGCATTAGCAGCGGGGTATTAGGGTGTATAGGGAGAGGTATTAGCAGCGGGGTGTTAGGGTGTATAGGGAGAGGTATTAGCAGCGGGATGTTAGGGTGTATAGGGAGAGATATTAGCAGCGGGATGTTAGGGTGTATAGGGAGAGGTATTAGCAGCGGGATGTTAGGGTGTATAGGGAGAGGTATTAGCAGCGGGGTGTTAGGGTGTATAGGGAGAGGTATTAGCAGCGGGGTGTTAGGGTGTATAGGGAGAGGTATTAGCAGCGGGTGTTAGGGTGTATAGGGAGAGGTATTAGCAGCGGGATGTTAGGGTGTATAGGGAGAGGTATTAGCAGCAGGGTGTTAGGGTGTATAGGGAGAGGTATTAGCAGCGGGATGTTAGGGTGTATAGGAGAGGTATTAACAGCAGGGTATTAGGGTGTATAGGGAGAGGTATTAGCAGCAGGATGTTAGGGTGTATAGGGAGAAGTATTAGCAGCGGGATGTTGGGGTGTATAGGGAGAGGTATTAGCAGCGGGGTGTTAGGGTGTATAGGGAGAGGTATTAGCAGCACGGTGTTAGGGTGTATAGGGAGAGGTATTAGCAGCGAGATGTTAGGGTGTATAGGGAGAGGTATTAGCAGCAGGATGTTAGGGTGTATAGGGAGAGGTATTAGCAGCGGGATGTTAGGGTGTATAGGGAGAGGTATTAGCAGCGGGATGTTAGGGTGTATAGGGAGAGGTATTAGCAGCGGGATGTTAGGGTGTATAGGGAGAGGCATTAGCAGCGGGGTATTAGGGTGTATAGGGAGAGGTATTAGCAGCACGGTGTTAGGGTGTATAGGGAGAGGTATTAGCAGCGGGATGTTAGGGTGTATAGGGAGAGATATGAGCAGCGGGATGTTAGGGTGTATAGGGAGAGGTATTAGCAGCGGGATGTTAGGGTGTATAGGGAGAGGTATTAGCAGCGGGATGTTAGGGTGTATAGGGAGAGGTATTAGCAGCGGGATGTTAGGGTGTATAGGGAGAGGTATTAGCAGTGGGATGTTAGGGTGTATAGGGAGATGTATTAGCAGCGGGGTATTAGGGTGTATAGGGAGAGGTATTAGCAGCGGGATGTTAGGGTGTATAGGGAGAGGTATTAGCAGCAGGATGTTGGGGTGTATAGGGAGAGGTATTAGCAGCACGGTGTTAGGGTGTATAGGGAGAGGTATTAGCAGCGAGATGTTAGGGTGTATAGGGAGAGGTATTAGCAGCAGGATGTTAGGGTGTATAGGGAGAGGTATTAGCAGCGAGATGTTAGGGTGTATAGGGAGAGGTATTAGCAGCAGGATGTTAGGGTGTATAGGGAGAGGTATTAGCAGCGGGATGTTAGGGTGTATAGGGAGAGGTATTAGCAGCAGGATGTTAGGGTGTATAGGGAGAGGTATTAGCAGCGGGATGTTAGGGTGTATAGGGAGAGGTATTAGCAGCGGGATGTTAGGGTGTATAGGGAGAGGTATTAGCAGCACGGTGTTAGGGTGTATAGGGAGAGGTATTAGCAGCGGGGTGTTGGGGTGTATAGGGAGAGATATTAGCAGCGGGATGTTAGGGTGTATAGGGAGAGGTATTAGCAGCGGGGTGTTAGGGTGTATAGGGAGAGGTATTAGCAGCGGGATGTTAGGGTGTATAGGGAGAGGTATTAGCAGCGGGATGTTAGGGTGTATAGGGAGAGGTATTAGCAGCAGGATGTTAGGTGTATAGGGAGAGGTATTAGCAGCGGGATGTTAGGGTGTATAGGGAGAGGTATTAGCAGCGGGATGTTAGGGTGTATAGGGAGAGGTATTAGCAGCGGGGTGTTAGGGTGATTAGGGAGAGGTATTAGCAGCGGGATGTTAGGGTGTATAGGGAGAGATATTAGCAGCGGGATGTTAGGGTGTATAGGGAGAGGTATTAGCAGCGGGTGTTAGGGTGTATAGGGAGAGGTATTAGCAGCGGGGTGTTAGGGTGTATAGGGAGAGGTATTAGCAGCGGGATGTTAGGGTGTATAGGGAGAGGTATTAGCAGCGGGGTGTTAGGGTGTATAGGGAGAGGTATTAGCAGCGGGATGTTAGGGTGTATAGGGAGAGGTATTAGCAGCGGGATGTTAGGGTGTATAGGGAGAGGTATTAGCAGCGGGATGTTAGAGTGTATAGGGAGAGGTATTAGCAGCGGGGTGTTAGGGTGTATAGGGAGAGGTATTAGCAGCGGGATGTTAGGGTGTATAGGGAGAGATATTAGCAGCGGGGTGTTAGGGTGTATAGGGAGAGGTATTAGCAGCACGGTGTTAGGGTGTATAGGGAGAAGTATTAGCAGCGGGATATTAGGGTGTATAGGGAGAGGTATTAGCAGCGGGATGTTAGGGTGTATAGGGAGAGGTATTAGCAGCGGGGTGTTAGGGTGTATAGGGAGAGGTATTAGCAGCACGGTGTTAGGGTGTATAGGGAGAAGTATTAGCAGCGGGATATTAGGGTGTATAGGGAGAGGTATTAGCAGCGGGATGTTAGGGTGTATAGGGAGAGGTATTAGCAGCGGGGTGTTAGGGTGTATAGGGAGAGGTATTAGCAGCGGGATGTTAGGGTGTATAGGGAGAGGTATTAGCGGCAGGATGTTACGGTGTATAGGGAGAGGTATTAGCAGCGGGGTGTTGGGATATATAGGGAGAGGTATTAGCAGCAGGATGTTAGGGTGTATAGGGAGAGGCATTAGCAGCGGGATGTTAGGGTGTATAGGGAGAGGTATTAGCAGCGGGTATTAGGGTGTATAGGGAGAGGTATTAGCAGCGGGATGTTAGGGTGTATAGGGAGAGGTATTAGCAGCACAGTGTTAGGGTGTATAGGGAGAGGTATTAGCAGCAGGATGTTAGGGTGTATAGGGAGAGGTATTAGCAGCGGGATGTTAGGGTGTATAGGGAGAGGTATTAGCAGCGGGATGTTAGGGTGTATAGGGAGAGGTATTAGCAGCGGGATGTTGGGGTGTATAGGGAGAGGTATTAGCAGCACAGTGTTAGGGTGTATAGGGAGAGGTATTAGCAGCAGGGTGTTAGGGTGTGTAGGGAGAGGTATTAGCAGCAGGATGTTGGGGTGTATAGGGAGAAGTATTAGCACCGGGATGTGGGGTGTATAGGGAGAGATATTAGCAGCGGGATGTTAGGGTGTATAGGGAGAGGTATTAGCAGCGGGGTGTTAGGGTGTATAGGGAGAGGTATTAGCAGTGGGATGTTGGGGTGTATAGGGAGAGGTATTAGCAGCGGGGTGTTAGGGTGTATAGGGAGAGGTATTAGCAGCGGGATGTTAGGGTGTATAGGGAGAGGTATTAGCAGCGGGGTGTTAGGGTGTATAGGGAGAGGTATTAGCAGCAGGATGTTAGGGTGTATAGGGAGAGGTATTAGCAGCGGGATGTTAGGGTATATAGGGAGAGGTATTAGCAGCGGGGTGTTAGGGTGTATAGGGAGAGGTATTAGCAGCGGGATGTTAGGGTGTATAGGGAGAGGTATTAGCAGCAGGGTGTTAGGGTGTATAGGGAGAGGCATTAGCAGCGGGTATTAGGGTGTATAGGGAGAGGTATTAGCAGCAGGATGTTAGGGTGTATAGAGAGAGGTATTAGCAGCGGGATGTTAGGGTGTATAGGGAGAGGTATTAGCAGCGGGATGTTAGGGTGTATAGGGAGAGGTATTAGCAGCGGGATGTTAGGGTGTATAGGGAGAGGTATTAGCAGCGGGGTGTTAGGGTGTATAGAGAGAGGTATTAGCAGCGGGATGTTAGGGTGTATAGGGAGAGATATTAGCAGCAGGGTGTTAGGGTGTATAGGGAGAGGTATTAGCAGCGGGATGTTAGGGTGTATAGGGAGAGGTATTAGCAGCGGGGTGTTAGGGTGTATAGAGAGAGGTATTAGCAGCGGGATGTTAGGGTGTATAGGGAGAGGTATTAGCAGCGGGATGTTAGGGTGTATAGGGAGAGGTATTAGCAGCGGGATGTTAGGGTGTATAGGGAGAGGTATTAGCAGCGGGGTGTTAGGGTGTATAGGGAGAGGTATTAGCAGCGGGGTGTTAGGGTGTATAGAGAGAGGTATTAGCAGCGGGATGTTAGGGTGTATAGGGAGAGGTATTAGCAGCGGGATGTTAGGGTGTATAGGGAGAGGTATTAGCAGCGGGATGTTAGGGTGTATAGGGAGAGGTATTAGCAGCGGGATGTTAGGGTGTATAGGGAGAGGCATTAGCAGCGGGGTATTAGGGTGTATAGGGAGAGGTATTAGCAGCACGGTGTTAGGGTGTATAGGGAGAGGTATTAGCAGCGGGATGTTAGGGTGTATAGGGAGAGGTATTAGCAGCGGGGTGTTAGGGTGTATAGGGAGAGGTATTAGCAGCGGGATGTTAGGGTGTATAGGGAGAGGTATTAGCAGCAGGATGTTAGGGTGTATAGGGAGAGGTATTAGCAGCGGGATGTTAGGGTGTATAGGGAGAGGTATTAGCAGCGGGGTGTTAGGGTGTATAGGGAGAGGTATTAGCAGCGGGGCGTTAGGGTGTATAGGGAGAGGTATTAGCAGCGGGATGTTAGGGTGTATAGGGAGAGGTATTAGCAGCAGGATGTTAGGGTGTATAGGGAGAGGTATTAGCAGCACGATGTTAGGGTGTATAGGGAGAGGTATTAGCAGCGGGATGTTAGGGTGTATAGGGAGAGATATGAGCAGCGGGATGTTAGGGTGTATAGGGAGAGGTATTAGCAGCGGGGTGTTAGGGTGTATAGGGAGAGGTATTAGCAGCACGATGTTAGGGTGTATAGGGAGAGATATGAGCAGCGGGATGTTAGGGTGTATAGGGAGAGGTATTAGCACCGGGATGTGGGGTGTATAGGGAGAGGTATTAGCAGCGGGATGTTAGGGTGTATAGGGAGAGGTATTAGCACCGGGATGTGGGGTGTATAGGGAGAGGTATTAGCAGCGGGGTGTTAGGGTGTATAGGGAGAGGTATTAGCAGCGGGATGTTAGGGTGTATAGGGAGAGGTATTAGCAGCGGGATGTTAGGGTGTATAGGGAGAGGTATTAGCAGCGGGATGTTAGGGTGTATAGGGAGAGGCATTAGCAGCGGGGTATTAGGGTGTATAGGGAGAGGTATTAGCAGCACGGTGTTAGGGTGTATAGGGAGAGGTATTAGCAGCGGGGTGTTAGGGTGTATAGGGAGAGGTATTAGCAGCGGGGCGTTAGGGTGTATAGGGAGAGGTATTAGCAGCGGGATGTTAGGGTGTATAGGGAGAGGTATTAGCAGCGGGATGTTAGGGTGTATAGGGAGAGGTATTAGCAGCAGGATGTTAGGGTGTATAGGGAAAGGTATTAGCAGCGGGATGTTGGGGTGTATAGGGAGAGGTATTAGCAGCACGGTGTTAGGGTGTATAGGGAGAGGTATTAGCAGCGAGATGTTAGGGTGTATAGGGAGAGGTATTAGCAGCGGGATGTTAGGGTGTATAGGGAGAAGTATTAGCAGCGGGATGTTGGGGTGTATAGGGAGAGGTATTAGCAGCACGGTGTTAGGGTGTATAGGGAGAGGTATTAGCAGCGAGATGTTAGGGTGTATAGGGAGAGGTATTAGCAGCGGGATGTTAGGGTGTATAGGGAGAGGTATTAGCAGCAGGATGTTAGGGTGTATAGGGAGAGGTATTAGCAGCGGGGTGTTAGGGTGTATAGGGAGAGGTATTAGCAGCGGGATGTTAGGGTGTATAGGGAGAGATATGAGCAGCGGGATGTTAGGGTGTATAGGGAGAGGTATTAGCAGCGGGATGTTAGGGTGTATAGGGAGAGGTATTAGCAGCAGGGTATTAGGGTGTATAGGGAGAGGTATTAGCAGCAGGATGTTAGGGTGTATAGGGAGAGGTATTAGCAGCACGGTGTTAGGGTGTATAGGGAGAGATATTAGCAGCGGGATGTTAGGGTGTATAGGGAGAGGTATTAGCAGCGGGATGTTAGGGTGTATAGGGAGAGGTATTAGCAGCGGGATGTTAGGGTGTATAGGGAGAGGTATTAGCAGCGGGATGTTAGGGTGTATAGGGAGAGGTATTAGCAGCGGGATGTTAGGATGTATAGGGAGAGGTATTAGCAGCAGGGTATTAGGGTGTATAGGGAGAGGTATTAGCAGCGGGATGTTAGGGTGTATAGGGAGAGGTATTCGCAGCAGGGTGTTAGGGTGTATAGGGAGAGGTATTAGCAGCGGGATGTTAGGGTGTATAGGGAGAGGTATTAGCAGCACGGTGTTAGGGTGTATAGGGAGAGGTATTAGCAGCGGGATGTTAGGGTGTATAGGGAGAGGTATTAGCAGCGGGATGTTAGGGTGTATAGGGAGAGGTATTAGCAGCGGGATGTTAGGGTGTATAGGGAGAGTTATTAGCAGCGGGATGTTAGGGTGTATAGGGAGAGGTATTAGCGGCAGGATGTTACGGTGTATAGGGAGAGGTATTAGCAGCGGGGTGTTGGGATATATAGGGAGAGGTATTAGCAGCAGGATGTTAGGGTGTATAGGGAGAGGCATTAGCAGCGGGGTATTAGGGTGTATAGGGAGAGGTATTAGCAGCGGGATGTTAGGGTGTATAGGGAGAGGTATTAGCAGCAGGATGTTAGGGTGTATAGGGAGAGGTATTAGCAGCAGGGTGTTAGGGTGTATAGGGAGAGGTATTAGCAGCGGGATGTTAGGGTGTATAGGGAGAGGTATTAGCAGCGGGATGTTGGGGTGTATAGGGAGAGGTATTAGCAGCACAGTGTTAGGGTGTATAGGGAGAGGTATTAGCAGCGGGATGTTAGGGTGTATAGGGAGAGGTATTAGCAGCGGGATATTAGGGTGTATAGGGAGAAGTATTAGCACCGGGATGTGGGGTGTATAGGGAGAGATATTAGCAGCGGGATGTTAGGGTGTATAGGGAGAGGTATTAGCAGCAGGGTGTTAGGGTGTATAGGGAGAGGTATTAGCAGCGGGATGTTAGGGTGTATAGGGAGAGGTATTAGCAGCGGGGTGTTGGGGTGTATAAGGAGAGGTATTAGCAGCAGGATGTTAGGGTGTATAGGGAGAGGTATTAGCAGCGGGATGATAGGGTGTATAGGGAGAGGTATTAGCAGCGGGATGTTAGGGTGTATAGGGAGAGGTATTAGCAGCGGGATGTTAGGGTGTATAGGGAGAGGTATTAGCAGCAGGGTGTTAGGGTGTATAGGGAGAGGTATTAGCAGCGGGATGTTAGGGTGTATAGGAGAGGTATTAGCAGCAGGATGTTAGGGTGTATAGGGAGAAGTATTAGCAGCGGGATGTTGGGGTGTATAGGGAGAGGTATTAGCAGCACGGTGTTAGGGTGTATAGGGAGAGGTATTAGCAGCGGAATCTTAGGGTGTATAGGGAGAGGTATTAGCAGCACGGTGTTAGGGTGTATAGGGAGAGGTATTAGCAGCGGGATGTTAGGGTGTATAGGGAGAGGTATTAGCAGCGGGATGTTAGGGTGTATAGGGAGAGGTATTAGCAGCACGGTGTTAGGGTGTATAGGGAGAGGTATTAGCAGCACGGTGTTAGGGTGTATAGGGAGAGGCATTAGCAGCGGGGTATTAGGGTGTATAGGGAGAGATATTAGCAGCGGGATGTTAGGGTGTATAGGGAGAGGTATTAGCAGCGGGATGTTAGGGTGTATAGGGAGAGGTATTAGCAGCGGGATGTTAGGGTGTATAGGGAGACGTATTAGCAGCGGGATGTTAGGGTGTATAGGGAGAGGTATTAGCAGCACGGTGTTAGGGTGTATAGGGAGAGGTATTAGCAGCACGGTGTTAGGGTGTATAGGGAGAGGCATTAGCAGCGGGGTATTAGGGTGTATAGGGAGAGGTATTAGCAGCAGGGTGTTGGGATTTATAGGGAGAGGTATTACCAGCAGGATGTTAGGGTGTATAGGGAGAGGTATTAGCAGGGGGGGGGGATCAAAGTAATATATGTGTGCGTGAGTTCCTCTCTTCACTGTCCTCTGATCCCCTCCTCTCTCTCTGATCCCTGTCCTCTGTCTGATCCCCTCTCCTCTCTCTCCATGTCCTCTCTCAGATTCCCTCTCCTCCCTCAGTGTTACCTCTCCTCTGTTTCCATGTCCCCTGTCCTCATTCTCCTCCCTGATCCTCTCTCCTCTCTCTCTCTCTCTCTCTCTCTCTCTGATCCCCTCCTCTCTCTCTCTCTCTCTCTCTCTCTGATCCCCTCTTCTCTCTCAGATCCCTCTCCTCTTTCTGATCCCCCCCTCTCTCTCTCTGATCCCCTCCTCTCTCTCAGATTCCCTCTCCTCACTCAGTGTGTGTCACCTCTCCCCTCTCTCCGTGTCCCCTGTCCTCACTCTCCTCCCTGATTCCCCCTCCTCCCTCAGTGTCACCTCTCCCCTCTCTCCATGTCCTCTCTCTCAGATTCCCTCTCCTCCCTCAGTGTCACCTCTCCCCTCTCACCATGTCCCCTGTCCTCACTCTCCTCCCTGATCCCCTCTCCTCTCTCTCCCTGTCCCCAGCCGGGAGGAAGATGTCCCTGATCCCCTCTCCTCTCTCTCCCTGATCCCCTGTCCCCTATCTCCATGTCCCCTGTCCTCTCTCCATGTCCCCTCTCTCCCTGATCCCCTGTCCCCTCTCTCCATGTCCCCTGTCCCCTCTCTCCCTGATCCCCTGTCCCCTCTCTCCCTGATCCCCTGTCCCCTCTCTGCATGTCCCCTGTCCCCTCTCTCCATGTCCCCTATCCCCTCTCTCCATGTCCCCTGTCCCCTCTCTCCCTGATCCCCTGTCCCCTCTCTCCATGTCCCCTGTCCCCTCTCTCCATGTCCCCTGTCCCCTCTCTCCCTGATCCCCTGTCCCCTCTCTCCCTGATCCCCTGTCCCCTCTCTCCCTGATCCCCTGTCCCCTCTCTCCCTGATCCCCTGTCCCCTCTCTCCCTGATCCCCTGTCCCCTCTCTCCATGTCCCCTATCCCCTCTCTCCATGTCCCCTGTCCTCTCTCTCCTCCCTGACCCCTCTCCTCTCTCTCTCTTCTTGTCCCCAGCTGGGAGGAAGATGTCCCCTCTCCTCTCTCTCTCCCTGATCCACTGTCCCCTCTCTCTCTCCTGTCCCCTGTCCTCTCCATGTCCCCTGTCCCTCTCTCCATGTCCCCTATCCCCTCTCTCCATGTCCCCTGTCCCCTCTCTCCCTGATCCCCTGTCCCCTCTCTCCATGTCCCCTGTCCCCTCTCTCCATGTCCCCTGTCCCCTCTCTCCATGTCCCCTATCCCCTCTCTCCCTGATCCCCTTTCCCCTCTCTCCCTGATCCCCTGTCCCCTCTCTCCCTGATCCCCTGTCCCCTCTCTCCCTGATCCCCTGTCCCCTCTCTCCATGGCCCCTATCCCCTCTCTCCATGTCCCCTGTCCTCTCTCTCCTCCCTAACCCATCTCCTCTCTCTCTCTTCTTGTCCCCAGCTGGGAGGAAGATGTCCCCTCTCCTCTCTCTCTCCCTGATCCACTGTCCCCTCTCTCCATGTCCCCTGTCCTCACTCCCCTCCCTGATCCCCTCTCTTCTCTCTCTCCCTGTCCCCTGTCCTCACTCTCCTCCCTGATCCCCTGTCCTCTCTCTCCCTGATCCCCTCTCTCTGTGTCCCCTGTCCTCACTCTCCTCCCTGATTCCCTCTCCTCCCTCAGTGTCTCCCCTCTCTCCATGTCCCGGTCCTCTCTCTCCTCCCTGACCCCCTCTCCTCTCTCTCCCTGTCCCCAGCCGGGAGGAAGATGTCCCTGAAAGCCTCCACCAGCAACATCACAAACAAGAACGACCCCCGGTCGCTGAACTCGCGGGTCTTCATCGGGAACCTGAACACGGCCGTGGTGAAGAAGAGCGACGTGGAATCCATCTTCTCCAAGCACGGGCGGGTGGTGGGCTGCTCTGTGCACAAGGGCTACGCCTTCGTGCAGTACCTGAACGAGCGGCACGCGCGCGGCGCCGTCATAGGGGAGAACGGCCGCGTGCTGGCTGGTCAGACGCTGGGTACGTAGCAGCGCTCAGCACTGAGCAAAGGTTTGTGCGTCACCTGTCTCTGATGCGCAGTGTACTAATGGCAGTGACAGGGTTAAGGGGTCAGTCCCTCCTAGGGTCACAGTGTACTAATGGCAGTGACAGGGTTAAGGGGTCAGTCCCTCCTAGGGTCACAGTGTACTAATGGCAGTATTGTATTGTATTGTATGTCTTTATTTATATAGCGCCAAAAGTGTAATCAGCGCTTCACAAAGAATACAGTACAGGGACTTATAATTATACAATAAGTGCAGCAAAATCAGACAATAGTAAAAGAAATCCCTGCCCCGAAGAGCTTACAATCTTCCTCCCCCTCCGTCCCCTCTTCCTCCCCCTCCGTCCCCTCTTCCTCCCCCTCCGTCCCCTCTTCCTCCCCCTCCGTCCCCTCTTCCTCCCCCTCCGTCCCCTCTTCCTCCCCCTCCGTCCCCTCCTCCTCCCCCTCCGTCCCCTCCTCCTCCCCCTCCGTCCCCTCCTC
>NW_027456466.1:0-18910 GCF_040206685.1 Ascaphus truei
CCCATTGTTTTTGTTGCTGTGCTCCGCCATTGACCCCACGGGACCACTACTCCTTAATTCCTATGGAAGCAGTAAGGGTGTACTTAGTTTTTCACACACAGCTTCTCCATTTGGCTTTATTTTTGTTAAATAAATCATGACAGTGTAATATGTCATGTGTTGTTGTTCATCTGAGGTTGTATTTACCTCAATTTTAAGTCCTGCTAAGGAACAGATGATTGTTATTATGTCCCTGATATGTAAACCCATAGAATTCAAAGAGGGTGTACTTTCTTTTTCACACAACTGTACGTGCACCAATGGCCACACACACACAGTGGGTAGCGCTACTCCACACACTCTTTGGGTGGGCCTGGTCTGTGGGACACTGGTTGGTTAAGTGCCCATGCACCTCAGTACTTTGGGGGTTCCACCAGGGTGGTGGTTTATTGTGGGTGCACTGTATATCATATTACTGTGTTCGTATTCAGTAAAACCTATTGTTATATACTGGTGTGTGTAATTACTATATGTGTTGGGTTCCTGAGAGAGGTTATCCAACTGCGTTAGGCTCTCTCCCAGGTGGAGGCGCTGCATCAGGTAGAATGACAGATCACCCCAGGCTCCCAGCGGTGGAGGCTGAGGCCTTCTGTGAGCCACAGGTAACGGCAGCACGCGTGGCTCCCCTTAGTCACGGGGGGAAAGGGGACTACATATACTATGCACAAGCTGTAACCACACAGACACTGTAACATGCATACTACACACTGACACCATATACTACACTACCACATACACTGTAGCATGCATACTACACACTGTGACAACATACTGTAACATGCATATTACACACAAGCTGTAACACACACACACACACTGTGACACGCATACTATGCACAGGCTGTAACAGACAGTGTAACATGCATACTACACACAAGCTGTAACACACACACACACAGTGACACGCATACTATGCACAGGCTGTAACAGACAGTGTAACATGCATACTTCGCAGACGCTGTCACACTTACACTACACACACGCTGTTACATACTGTCACATATTACACACTCGCTGTAACACAGACATTAGAACATGCATACTACGCACACACTGACACACATGCTGTACACATACATACTACACAGCACTGACACACATACTACGCACACGCTGTAACACATACTACACAAGCACTGTGACACCGTCGGACTGTCACTGATTTTTAGCATGAACCAGAGGGTGACTGAATGATTTAAAAAAAAAAAAACCTGCCCACATCAAACATGGCGACTAAAGGACAGCGACCACATGGGGTTTATTAAGACGTTCTAAAGCCTCCACGTAGGCGTCATTTATATCACTACTGCGAGCATAGAGATCCCTCCGATCGCTGAAAAAAATAGTCCCGGATTCCTCACAGCACAGAAGCGGTGAGGAGGTGATGCGGGGCCCGTACCAGTCGCTCTGCGGAGGAGGTGGTCAGGCACACGGGGTCCCGGTTATTACCGACACGGAAGAGGCTGTATGAGCCGAATATAGGTCCGGCAGGGATGCGCCGTGATCCGCTGCTGCCCGCGCAGGTGCCGGAGCGGAGGAAACGGAGAGGGGAGAGAAGCGGCCCGGAACCGGGGAGTCGGCGGCAGAGGGAGGTATGGAGGGGAGAAAAAGGGGGACAGGAGAGGTAAAGGGAGGGGGGGAGAGAAAGTAAACAGGAGAGGCGCACAGGGCGGCCTCACACAGGACCCCGGGGGCCTCCGCGTTAGGAGGTCGCAGTGCTGCCTGAGATCAGGCAGTGGGAGGACAGCCCCGGGGAAGCAGGCAGTGTGAGAGCAGCCCCGGGGGTGAGAGAGAGAGAGGACCCCGGGCAGGCAGTGTGAGGGCAACTCAGGGGGTGAGAGAGAGAGGACCCCGGGCAGGCAGTGTGAGGGCAACCCAGGGGGTGAGAGAGAGAGGACCCCGGGCAGGCAGTGTATGGGCAGCCCTGGGGTGACAGAGAGGACCACGAGGGGAAGCAGGCAGTGTGAGGGCAGCCCGGGGTGGGGGGCAGTGACATTGAGCCGCTCACACTGGTCCTCTTGTGAGCACATTGACAGGTCTCACAGACTCTTCATTAAAGTGGTAAAAACATTTGTTTTATTCTTATAACATAGATTGACGTTTTGCTCCCTTGGGGACCTGAGGACACAATGCTGGGAAGAGTAGGCGTCTCTTTCTGTTGTCCCACGACTCAAATACCAAATCTAATATAGAGAAATCAACGTTTAACGTGAAGATTATCCATAGTGTGTGTGATGATCGCGGCTAGTCCTAAAATATGCACTCACTATAAACATCGTGATAAAGCAGGGGGCGCAAACGGGGCACGGGCGGTTGCAGAGGCCCTGCGCTCTTCCCCAAGGCATTTAAATTAAATGCCAGGGTAGGTGTGAGGCCTCTGTAACCTACTTACTGGGATTCAGAAGCCTTGTGCCGCGGTGTCAAATGATGCCGCGGGGCCATGTGGCGTCACATGACCCCGCAGTGTCATTTGACGCCCGTCGCCATGGCAACGGGGTCACGTGACGCCGGCAAAAAAAGTAAGGGGGGGGGGGGGCGCAGCCCCAAAAGTTTGTGCTCCCCTGTGGTAAACCATCAACTCTAACCAAATATTTACAAATAGTTGGGTGTGGGGGGGAGATAATCCTGACTGCTGCTGTGGTCGCTTTGCTAGACACTTCTACTAAATCTTTCAGTCCCAAATATCCAACGCAGTGAAAACCCAAGAATAGGAAAATATTTGGGGTAATTTGCCAGGTAAAAATTCATACAAATCCGCACCGGTAGTGACATGGGCGCGAGAGCCGGGTGGCTTGGTTGCATCGTGATACTCCAGTTGGAAGATAACTAAATGTGAGCGGTTATATTTTACTGACCCCGAGGTGAGGAGTAAATCGGTTCTAGTACCGCACTTTCCCCTGCCCCCCCCCCCCCGATGTGAGGAGTAAATCAGTTCTAGTACCACACTCTCACTGACACGCCCCGCCCCCGATGTCAGGAGTAAATCGGTTCTAGTACCGCACTTTCCCCTGCCCTCCCCCCCGATGTAAGGAGTAAATCAGTTCTAGTACCACACTTTCCCCCCCGCCCCCGCTGTGAGGAGTAAATCAGTTCTAGTACCGCACTCTCACCGCCCCCCCCAAGGGGAGGAGTAAATCAGCTCTAGTACCGCACTCTCACCGCCACAAGAGGTGAGGAATAAATCAGCTCTAGTACCGCACTCTCACCGCCCCAAGAGGTGAGGAGTAAATTATTTATAGTACCGCACTTTTCCCTGCCCCCCCCCCCCCGATGTGAGGAGTAAATCGGTTCTAGTACCGCACTCTCAGCGACCCCCCCCCCCCCCGAGGTGAAGAGTAAATCAGTTCTAGTACCGCACTTTCCCCTACCCCCCCTCCCGATGTGAGGAGTAAATCTGTTCTAGTACTGCACTCTCACCGCCCCCCGCCCCCCCCCCCCCGAGGTGAGGAGTAAATCGGTTCTAGTACCGCACTCTCACCGACCCCTCCCCCCCCCCCCGAGGTGAGGAGTAAATCGGTTCTAGTACTGCACTGTCCCCTCCCCCCCAAGGTGAGGAGTAAATCGGTTCTAGTACCGCACTCACCCCTCCCCGCCCCCCGAGGTGAGGCGTAAATCGGTTCTAGTACCGCACTCTCACCCCTCCCCGCCCCCGAGTTGAGGAGTAAATTGGTTCTAGTACCGCACTCTCACCCCTCCCCGCCCCCCGAGGTGAGGAGTAAATTGGTTCTAATACTGCACTCTCACCGCCCCCCCCCCCCCCCCGAGGTGAGGAGTAAATCGGTTCTAGTACCGCACTCTCACCGACCCCTCCCCCCCCCCCCCCGAGGTGAGGAGTAAATCGGTTCTAGTACCGCACTCTCACCCCTCCCCGCCCCCCGAGGTGAGGAGTAAATTGGTTCTAGTACCGCACTCTCGCCCCCCACCCCCTCCCCCCCGAGGTGAGGAGTAAATCGGTTCTATTACCGCACTTTCCCCACTCCCCCCCCCCCCCCCCCCCGAGGAGGTGAGGAGTAAATCGGTTCTAGTATTACACTTTCACCGACCCCCCCCCCCCGATGTGAAGAGTAAATTGGTTCTAGTATCGCACTCTCACCGACCCCCCCCTAAGATGAGGAGTAAATCAGTTCTAGTATCACACTTTCACCGACCCCCCCCCCCCCCGATGTGAAGAGTAAATCGGTTCTAGTACCGCACTCTTACCGACCCCCCCCCCCCTGATGTGAAGAGTAAATTGGTTCTAGTATCGCACTCACCGACACTCCCCCCCCCCCCCCGAGGTGAGGAGTAAATCAGTTCTAGTACCGCACTCTCACCCACCCCCTGATGTGAAGAGTAAATCGGTTCTAGTATCGCACTCTCACCGACCCCCCCCCCCCCCCGATGTGAAGAGTAAATCGGTTCTAGTATCGCACTCTCACCGACCCCCCCCCCCCCCCGATGTGAAGAGTAAATCGGTTCTAGTATTGCACTCTCACCCCCCCCCCGATGTGAAGAGTAAAAATTGGTTCTAGTATCGCACTCTCACCCCCCCCCCCCGAGGTGAAGAGTAAATCGGTTCTAGTATCACACTCACCGACCCACCCCCCCCCCCCCCCCCCGATGTGAAGAGTAAATCGGTTCTAGTATCGCACTCTCACCGCCCCCCCCCGATGTGAAGAGTAAATTGGTTCTAGTATCGCACTCTCACCGCCCCCCCCCCCCCCCCGATGTGAAGAGTAAATTGGTTCTAGTATCGCACTCTCACCGAAATGTGGAGTAAATCAGTTAAAGTATCGCACTCTCACCGACCGTAAAAGCCCCAAAACACAAACAGTTTATCTGCAAAGTGTCTGATGTGTCATAGTTTAATGGAGGGGTGCGCAAAGTGAGAGAGGCGTGAGATTTTCTGGGGGGGGGGGGCTGTGGCGAAAATGGGGGTAATCAGCACATTAATAAAGGCAGTGTGCTCAGCTGGTTACCCCTATTTCGTATTGGGGATGAAGGGGTTAATTTTATATGCTGTTCCCATGTACCATTCTCCCCTCTATGCATTGTTGTCCCCTTTTTGCAGGCTTGTCCCTACCTGCAGTGCTGAATAACAGGGGCCGTTCCATTAAGACTGCTAATTTAGGAACGGAGTGAGCCAGCACTCTGATTTTTGGTGTGCAGCCTCAGTGTAACCCCCCAAGCACACACATATTAAAAATATAACTTGGTCATAAGGGAAACATATATTTTTGATGAAGTGCCTTTCTTTTGCAGTTTTAAAATGTACAGGCAGGATGCTATTGTTTCTGCCTGCCTTTGTAATGCATTAAGGAACAAATGTTATGCATACAAGAACCAAATGTTTTGACACCTATGAGCTGGGTCACTTGCCTATGCAAGCTTCAAAGCTAGCCTGCTGGGCCCACACCTGTAAGTCTCTCTGGAAGTTGCATATCAAAAGACCCAGAGTAAGGGGGATGTGAATTGGCCAGATGGATGCCAAATAGGAAGTCCTGGTGACTATCTGTGTTAACTCACACCCTGAGTTTCCCCCTTCCAGCCTAAGAGGGGCCAGGTAGAGAGGGGAGTGCACATATGCTAAGTAGCAAGGTGGCGTTGTCGCACATGCTCTGTGTGAACAGGAAATCCCTAGTGCCCACTCTCCAAACTGGGCAAGTAGGTGATTGGGGAATGATTACTTTCCCACGAGGGGGATTGGGTGGGTATGTTGGCAATAGGCTTCCAAACCTTATATACATCCCACCCAGGCTATTCCCCATTGTCTTTCGTTTTTCATTCTACCATGTGAGCGGAGAAGAGCAGTAGCACATGCCTGGAACGCAAAGAGTCTCATTACATCGGAACCAAGGACAAAACTCTGCGTTAGGACACTGATTGCTGGGGGTTATTTGATTAACACCAACGGACCAGAAAAGACTTTGCACATTCACAGAAGGATTGGGGCTGGCAATTTATGCCCTTGCAAAAGGACTACATTTTAAAAGACAGTCTTCTGGTGCTTTGCACCTTTCTGGACATTATCCCCTGTTCCTATACCCGTAAGTGTAATTATTAAGTGTATTCTGCAGTTGTCGTGTGTTTGCCTATCAAGGGAATACATCTCAGTTTATTTTGCTCAACTTGTTCTGCTCAATCGGGATCCACGAAATATAAATGTGTTATTAAGTGCGTCCATCGTGACAAGCGTTTAAAACTGGGGGCAGCTGGTGAGATACTGATTGAGCCTATATTGCAGTTCCCTGCGGGGCTCTGTAATATAGTGAGGACCTTGTAGATTGCAAGCTCCTCAGACAAGTGGCAACTTACACTTCCAAAGAAGCACAAGATAATTCACTGGTCTCTGGACCCATACCCCAGTGGCACCATGAGTCCACGCTCAGGAAGGTTTTGTACCTGGAACCGGGCGCAGATAGTGGCGAGATGTGTGGGGTACGGTTTCATGACAGATGGTCGTTCCAAGAGTCAGCTGGAGGAGGATTTAGAAGAATATGAGGGCAGGATGGCCCCACCAGCTGCTGTGGCAGCAGACAGTACTCAGCCCGGAGTGCAGGAGGTCCCTCCAGCTCCGGGGCTGCAAGGACAGGGGGAGGATGTCAGTGACCGCCTGGAAGAGTGTGGCGTGGTGCCAGGGGGTGCAGATGGATCAGTCGCTGCGGCGACCGGACTTGCTACCTCTGAACTCATTGCACTCCTCACCGCCTGGGGAGAAGGGGTTAGCTATGAACAGCGGCTACAGCTCCTGTCGACAGCGCTTGGAAGGACCCCTCACTCCCACTTTGTCAGCGGGGAACAGGACGTTCCCAGAGTAACTGCTGTGGAAGCAGCAGAGCCAGCAAATGAATATGTAACCAGCAGAGTCTTGGTGAGCAACGCAGCAGTCCCCAGAGAGGCAGCCATTCCGGCTAGAGGGGACCTGTCTGCACCTCAGAGGACTCCCAAACATACAGTGGGCAGCAACACGCCCTATACTGGGGAGATCAAGCTTGAGAGACGGTGCTATCATTGCCACAAGGTGGGCCACATTGCCCGGACCATGAGCGGTCTGGGGGACCCCATCAGGGGCAACATTCACAAGCTGCAAGGCCAGTAACCCAGATTGGGCTGGCCCACACAGAGGAACAGAGCACAGCCATGGAGCCACAACCAAGAGGGATGTCCCAGGCAGATGCTGTTTTTGTCACCTCAGAGTCAGCAGCAGTGAGCAGAGGATGTCCAAGTGCACTAGTCAAGGTGCAGCCTGCTGATATCCTGAGCAGGCACCCGCGGAGGGTTACCTTTGGTGACCAGCAAGCAGATTTGAGTGCTGCTGTTATTCTAGTGCAGCCAGAAGATTTGCTCCCGAGCACCGGGGCGCAAAGAACCATGCCTGATGGAGGGCCGCGGTCCTTCCAGGGTGCCCAGATCATTTTGGATGGGGGTGCTAATCATGGCATGAGGGAGGTGGGGGTTTTGTCCAGGGTAACTGCTGAGGTGCGCCTTAGCAATAACCTGGAGCCTGTGATCTGTATGGTGGCTGCGGAATTGCCTGCTATTGCGGCGATTCCTAAGAGCCTGTCATCAGGGATCACAGAAGAAGCAGCCCCTGTCTCCCTGCATTTGGGACCTACGGTACCAGCAGTCTCTGCAGAGACCAGACAGGTAAGCCAGACTACTGAGTCGCGACCAGTGACTGACTTACTGTTCCCTTTACCTGTTCCTGTTACCCCTGACTTAGAGACTAAGGGTGGGTGGTTAGAATTGGGGATAGCAGATAGGGATGCGGTGAAAGCTGACCCCAGCTTAGAAGTTATGGGACTGCGGGCGTCCGAGTCCTGGGAAAGCGGGGGGTCAGACCACTGGCTGTGGCACCGCGGGCTCTGGGGTAGGGAGCCAGGTTCTACCGGGTTTGCCAGCGGCTGGACAGGTAGAAGACGGTTAGTGGGTCCCAGGGAGGGTAGGCAGCAAGTGTTGCAGGTAGCCTTCCCCTGTCCACTATTGGGGCATCAGGGGGTCACTCACATGAGAACCCAGCTGTTGCAGCCTTCTGGCCGGAGGCAACAGGGGCAGTGGGAAACTTTGGCCACCCCTGGGACGCCTGCCAGCCAGAGGGTAAGGCGGGTGATTATGTGCAGATGCTCCTGAACCTGTTACCAGGAATGGGGAACATGTTTCAGGAAGTAGCTCAGGCAGTGCCAGGCCTCTTAGGTAGGATAGGGTTTCCTAGGGGGGGTCCTAGTTGAGCTAGGGGCCTGGGGAGGTAGGCAGGCAGGGGCAGAAGCCAGGGCTAGGGTAGAGCAGCCTAGGGTCCTGTTCTCAGACAAGCTGGGCAGGGCACATAGTACGGATCAGCCTGTGCTTCCAGGTGATCTGCATCCTCTGCGTAAGAATACCTATGGAGTATCAGCAGAGGTGGAAGACAGTGTAGAGAGGAAGGCAAAGGGGGAGGGGGGCAGTCTTCAGCCTTCAGAATGGCCTCTGTGAGTTTTTCAGGGTGCCATTCAGGATGAGGAATGCTCTGGCTACCTCCCACCGCCTGGTCAGGAGGGCACTAGAGAGAGTGCAGAGGTATGTAGGGACATACAGGGAGAATATAGTTGGCTTCAGGCAGATCTGGGGTTTGTATCCAGGACAGGTAGTAGCAGTGCTAGCCAGGGTTAGGGAGACAGGGCTTGCTATTATACCCACTCAGAGTTCAGTAGAGAGGGCAGATGTATTTCCACTAGGGCATACGGTGCGTGGCAGGCGTCTGATTTCTCTAGGGCCCCCTAGTTACTGTAGGCAGGTTACCTCACAGCCCATTAGTGGGACTGACCCTCTGACTGATTTGACCCAGAAGCGACTGTCTGTGCTGGTAGTCTGGTCTCCAGCCTGGGAAAAATCATTTCAGGCTTTGAAGACTGCACCCATCCTTGCTGCTCCAGATTATTCCAGGAAGTTTCTGGTACAGACTGATGCCTCAGACTTTGGCATTGGTGCTGTGCTCAGCCAGGTGGGGGAGGAGGTCAGGGAACCTCCAATGATGTATCTGGGCCGCAAGCTGCTGCCCAGAGAAGGGGCATATGCCACTATTGAGAAGGAGTGTCTGGCCATAGTATGGGCTCTAAAGAAGCTACAGCCCTCTCTGTATGGCAGAACCTTCACTGTTATCACTGACCATAACCCCCTAAGTTGGTTACAGCGGGTGTCGGGAGAGAATGCCAAGCTATTGCGCGGGAGCCTTGCCTGGCAGGAGTTTGATTTCACCATTCAGCGCCAGAATGGCAGTGAGCATGGGAATGCTGATGGCCTCTCCCAGCAGGACAATCCCCAAGACCTAATGACTTCAAAAACCCTCAGGTCAGCCCAACCACCAGAGGAGGTGGCCAGGGCAAACCTTGGGCTTTGAGTGGGGGAGATGTGGCGAAAATGGGGGTAATCAGCGCATTAATAAAGGCAGTGTGCTCAGCTGGTTACCCCTATTTCGTATTGGGGATGAAGGGGTTAATTTATATGCTGTTCCCATGTACCATTCTCCCCTCTATGCATTGTTGTCCCCTTTTTGCAGGCTTGTCCCTACCTGCAGTGCTGAATAACAGGGGCCGTTCCATTAAGACTGCTAATTTAGGAACGGAGTGAGCCAGCACCCTGATTTTTGGTGTGCAGCCTCAGTGTAACCCCCTCAAGCACGCACATATTAAAAATATAACTTTGTCATAAGGGAAACATATATTTTTGATGAAGTGCCTTTCTGGTTCAGTTTTAAAATGTACAGGCAGGATGCTATTGTTTTTGCCTGCCTTTGTAATGCATTAAGGAACAAATGTTATGCATACAAGAACCAAATGTTTTGACACCTATGAGCTGGATCACTTGCCTATGCAAACTTCAAAGCTAGCCTGCTGGGCCCACGCCTGTAAGTCTCTCTGGAAGTTGCATATCAAAAGACCCAGAGTATGGGGGATGTGAATTGGCCAGATGGATGCGAAATAGGAAGTCCTGGTGACTATCTGTGTTAACTCACACCCTGAGTTTCCCCCTTCCAGCCTAAGAGGGGCCAGGTAGAGAGGGGAGTGCACATATGCTAAGTAGCAAGGTGGCCTTGTCGCACATGCTCTGTGTGAACAGGAAATACCTAGTGCCCACTCTCCAAACTGGGCAAGTAGGTGATTGGGGAATGATTACTTTCCCACGAGGGGGATTGGGTGGGTATGTTGGCAATAGGCTTCCAAGCCCTATATACATCCCACCCAGGCTATTCCCCATTGTCTTTCGTTTTTCATTCTACCATGTGAGCGGAGAAGAGTAGTAGCACATTCCTGGAACGCAAAGAGTCTTATTACATCGGAACCAAGGACAAAACTCTGCGTTAGGACACTGTGATTGCTGGGGGTTATTTGATTAACCCCAACAGACCAGAAAAGACTTTGCACATTCACAGAAGGATTGGGGCTGGCAATTTGTGCCCTTGCAAAAGGATTACATTTTAAAAGACAGTCTTCTGGTGCTTTGCACCTTTCTGGACATTATCCCCTGTTCCTATACCCGTAAGTGTAATTATTAAGTGTATTCTGCAGTTGTCGTGTGTTTGCCTATCAAGGGAATAAATCTCAGTTTATTTTGCTCAACTTGTTCTGCTCAATCGGGATCCTCAAAATATAAATGTGCGTCCATTGTGACAGGGGCGCAGCTGTTAGAGGCCCCGCGCTTCCCCGAAGGCATTTCAAATAAATGCCGGGGATTGCACGAGGCCTCTGTAACTTTGTACTTACCCTGAGTTCCAGCGACGCGTCTCCATGGCAACCCACGTCAAGTGACGTCACATGACCCCGCGACGTCATTTGACGCCTAAGCCGTGCATGGGGGGGGGGGGGGGTAGGGGGGTTGGTCGAGCTGGAGGAGACGGGGGCGCATGAGGGAAACTGCACACCCCAGGTTTAATGTAAGCACAGGGTGAGTTTCCATACATACAGTGTCTGATAACTGATGTTATAATGATGCGTTGGACACGAGAGCGAGACCACCACACCTGTCCACAGACTGAGGAAGTGTAACGCTAACGCAGTGGTTTCCAACTTTTTTTTTGGTTGTGGAACCCCAACCATGTCTAACATCGCGTCCGAGATCAGCTGCATTGTAAATATTTGGTACCATTTAAAAATGACCTGAACATGACAGGGAACCATTTAGGGATGCCCGGGGAACCCTGGTGGAAAAACACTGCACTAACGCATCACACCTGGTAGAATGATTAGACTAACACACACGCATGTTTACGTCTGGTAGAGAATGAGGTGCGTTTGTATCAGTCACGCCTGGAGCCTGCTTACTTCCTGGGCTGTGATTCATGCACACGATGTGTTAGTGTCACAGAGACTCAGACATGTACAGGAGATCAGCTCCTGCTCTGGGATCCTCTCTGGGGGTTTCCACAAGCTGTACCTCCTCTTTTCCACTATCATCCTCCACACTCTTACTTCGCCCTCGGGTATCATGTAGGGTGATGAATCACAGGAGCAGGTCATATCCCAGGGAGGGAGGTCAGCCCCAGCAGGACAGAGTGGAAGGTGGCAGAGCAGGGCTTCTGCCCCCTAAACTGCCACATGTATACTGCCCTTCCAGAATGTCACTGTGGCTCACCCCCTCACTGTGTCATTGTAACACTCGTTCCCTCTATCTGTAGACTTATTCTCTGTGAATTGATGGTGAGGAGGATATTGTGGAGAACCGCTGCAATAGAGAGTGCAAGAAAAGACCACGGATTCTATGTGTGCAGACAGCTGTGACCCTGCTAACCCACATGGGGCTCCAACCCAGCCAGACCCAACCACGATAACATGGGCACACAGGAGCCGGGCATGAGAACGAGCCAAGATAGCATGGGCACAGAGGAGCCAGACATGAGACTGAGCCAAGATAAGATGGGCACACAGGAGCCGGGCATGAGAACGAGCCAAGATAACATGGGCACACAGGAGCCGGGCATGAGAACGAGCCAAGATAACATGGGCACACAGGAGCCGGGCATGAGATTGAGCCAAGATAACATAGGCACACAGGAGCCGGGCATGACACAGGGCCAAGATAACATAGACACACAGGAGCCGGGCATGAGACTGAGCCAAGATAACATGGGCACACAGGGGACTGGCATGAGAACAAGCCAAGATAACATGGGCACACAGGGGACTGGCATGAGAACGAGCCAAGATAACGTGGGCACACAGGAGCTGAGCATGAGACTGAGCCAAGATAACCTGGGCACACAGGAGCCAGGCATGAGACTGAGCCAAGATAACATGGGCACACAGGAGCCGGGCATGAGAACAAGCCAAGATAACATGGGCACACAGGAGTCGGGCATGACACAGGGCCAAGATAACATGGGCACACAGGAGCTGCGCATGACACAGGGTCAAGATAACATGGGCACACAGGATCCGGGCATGAGATTGAGCCAAGATAACATGGGCACACAGGAGCCGGGCATGACACCGGACCAAGATAACATGGGCACACAGGAGCCGGGCATGAGACTGAGCCAAGATAACATGGGCACACAGGAGCCGGGCATGAGACTGAGCCAAGATAACATGGGCACACAGGAGCCTGGCATGAGAACGAGCCAAGATAACATGGGCACACAGGAGCCGGACATGACACAGGGCCAAGATAACATGGGCACACAGGAGCTGCGCATGACACAGGCCCAAGATAACATGGGCACACAGGAGCTGAGCACGACACAGGGCCAAGATAACATGGGCACACAAGAGCCGGGCATGACACATAGCCAAGATAACATGGGCACACAGGAGCCTGGCATGAGACTGAGCCAAGATAACATGGGCACACAGGAGCCAGGCATGAGAACGAGCCAAGATAACATGGGCACAGAGGAGCTGGGTGTGAGAACGAGCCAAGATAACATGGGCAAAGAGGAGCTGGGCATGAGAGTGAGCCAAGATAACATGGGCACACAGGAGCCGGGCATGACACATAGCCAAGATAACATGGGCACACAGGAGCCGGGCATGAGACTGAGCCAAGATAACATGGGCACACAGGAGCCAGGCATGAGACTGGTTCAAGATAACATGGGCACACAGGAGCCGGGAATCAGAATGAGCCAAGATAACATGGGCACACAGGAGCCAGGCATGAGAACGAGCCAAGATAACATGGGCACAGAGGAGCTGGACATGAGAATGAGCCAAGATAACATGAGCACACAGGAGCCGGACATGACACAGGGCCAAGATAACATGGACACACAGGAGCCGGGCATGAGACTGAACCAAAATAACATGGGCACACAGGAGCTAGTCATGACACAGGGCCAAGATTACATGGACACACAGGAGCCGGGCATCAGAATGAGCCAAGATAACATGGGCACACAGGAGCCAGGCATGAGAACGAGCCAAGATAACATGGGCACACAGGAGCCGGACGCGAGAACGAGTCAAGATAACATGGGCACACAGGAGCCGGGCGCGAGAACGAGCCAAGATAACATGGGCACACAGGAGCCGGACGCGAGAACGAGCCAAGATAACATGGGCACACAGGAGCCGGACATGACCACGCATAATACCTGCACAGTATGTACTGACCTCTCTCTTTCTGTTCCTCTTCCTGTGTCACCCTCATTTCCTCTCTTACGTCTTCCCCTCTCTCCCCCATCTCTCCTTCTCATACTCTCTTTCATTTAATCTCTTGCGCACTCTCTCTCTCTCTGTGTGTCTCTGTGTGTCTCTCTCTGTGTGTCTCTCACACAATCTCACCATTTCGTGTTGCTGTTTCAGGAGATGTCTCGCACACAGTTGGATTGCTGCCCGTCCATCTTGTGCTCTGTAGCTGGGGTTTGCAGAATCCGTCAGCCGCTTCTCTCTCAGACACCGCACTCTGTCTCACTTCACTCCGACCCCCCAGGAGCGGCCTATACCCCCCACTCCATAGACCGGATTATACACAGTACTATCCACCCCGAACTCATCCAGGGTGAGTGAGATCACTCTGTGTGTGCGCGACTCCCCCTCCTCTACCCTCTTTGTGTGTGCCTCCCCCCCTCTACCTTGTGTGTGCGTGCTTCCCCCCTCTACTCTCTGTGTGCGTGCCTCCCCACTCTACCCTCTGTGTGTGTGCGTGCGTGTGTGTGTGTGCGCCTCCCCCCTACCCTCTGTGTGTGTGTGTGTGTGTGTGTGTGCGCGCCTCCCTCCTACCCTCTGTGTGTGAGCCACCCCTTCTATCCCCTGTGTGCGACCCCCCCTTCTACTCCGTGTGTGTGTGCGTGCCTCCCCCCTCTACCCTCTGTGTGTGTGTGTGTGTGTGCGTGCGTGTGTGCGCACCTCCCTCCTACCCTCTGTGTGTGCCTCCCTCCTACCCTCTGTGTGTGTGTGAGCCCTCCCCTTCTATCCCCTGTGTGCAACCCCCCCTTCTACCCCCTGTGTGTGTGTGTGTGCCTTCCCCCTCTCCCCTCTGTGTGCGACTCCTTAGCTGCGTATGCCTGTGAGTTGACAGTGACTCTCCGGTGACACCTGTGTGTTTCAGGCTGCATTGTGACGAGCGCTGAGGGCAGCGATGCTGAGATCACCCAGTACCTGATCCTACAGGAGCCGGAGGGCGATGAGCAGGGGGGAGGTGTGTGCGCGCGGTAATACTTTGTGTGTGCCATCGCAGTGACGTTGTGCCTGTGTGTGCCTGCACGATAACACCGTGCTTGTGTGTGTCTGCGAGGTGACGCCGTACTTGTGTGTGTGTGTGCCTGCGCGGTGACGCCGTGCCTGTGTGTATGTGCCTGCGCGCCTGTGCGTCATGATAATATCATGAGATATTATGTATTTGAATCCATCTGGTGCTAAAAAAAAAGGAATACAAGAACATGCAGTTACAATAAATGCAGAACAGTTTCTCAAAATAAAAAGGGTAAACATAGAATACCCTATACCAGCGGTGCGCAAACTGTGGGGCGCGACCCCCAGGGGGGGCGCGGGGTTTACAGAGGCCCCGCGTGCTTCCCGAAGGCACTTAAATTAAGTGCCGGGGGAGCTGCAGGGCCTCTGTAAACCTAACTTACCGTGGCTCCGGCGGCTTCCTCCCTGCGTCGCCATGGCAACGCGGCGTCAAAATGACGCTGCGAGGTCATGTGACGTCACGTTGCTATGGCAACGTGACGTCATTACGCCGGAACGCGGGTAAGTTGGGGTTGGGAGGGGGGCGCGGGAGTGAGGGGACAGCCGGCAGGGGGGCGCAGGGAAAAAAGTTTGCGCCCCCCTGCCCTATACATTACCAAATGCCATAGATTTTCCCCAGAGAGGTTCACTGGTTCAGGAACATGAGATATCACGTGTTTGGTCCAAACATACCTCTGTTGAAATCTGATTTTCATAATCTTCTGCTACTCCTATGTAGTATTCCTTCCTATTACATAAATCCAGCCCCTGTCGTAAATCGGGCGTGAGAGTGACAGTTTTACGACAAAGTAAAATAAACCTCCTACAAAATGACTTTTAAACTAAAATCTCAGTAGATATGCACTCATAACTTTCCTTAACTAATACTTGCACACACATGAGTCACATCAATAGATTTCGGCGACCATGGCGGAAGCATAAAGTTTAAATATGACCGTCTTAATCCTAAATTTGAGCAACAACTGATTATCTGTCCCTTATTACCTCTTAAATATACAGTGTGGGATGTCAGAACCTGCCCCTTTTTGACACGATTCCACATATGTAATTCCTAGCATGTTTAGCAGATGACGTCACATGATATTCTAATTTTTAATAAACACATTCTTTGGTTTAATTTCTTAGCCACGCCCCCTGAACCATGCAGGACCCTCCAGAGAATACCTGTGAAGACAGCTCTAAAAAGAATCATGTTTATAGAAAGTTGTCACAGGGGCTATATTTTATTCCCATCTCTAGCAGACAACTGCCCTTATCTCGAGACTCTTAACAGCAACATACAACACATCTGGCCGGTTTAAGTGGGCCACACAGGATAGATGTGCTTGTGTGGTGATGCCGTGCCTGTGTGTGTGCATGCGTGGTGACGCCGTGCCTGTGTGCGTACCTGCTGGTGACGCTGTGCCTGCATGGTGACACTGTGCCTGTGAGTGTCTGCGCGGTGATGCCGTGCCTCTGTGTGTACCTGCGTGGTGACACTGTGCCTGTGTGCGTCTACGCGGTGATGCCGTGCGTGTGTATGCGCGGTAACGCCGTGCCTGTGTGTGTGCATGCGCGGTGATGCTGTGTGTGTGTCTGCGCGGTAGCGCCGTGCCTGTGTGTGCCTACACGGTGATGCCATGCCTGTGTGTGTGCATGCGCAGTGACGCAGTGCCTGTGTGTGTGTCTGCGCGGTAACACCGTGCCTGTGTGTGCCTGCGCGGTGATGCCGTGCCTGTGTGTGTGCATGCGCGGTGACGCCGTGCCCATCTCAGTTCTCTCTAGGTCCGACTCACTTGTGGATGTTGGTGAGATTTACCCCTCTTGTGGCTCCATGTGTGGCCATGGGGGGGTCCCTGATGTGGAATCTTTGGAGGGGATGATGGAGGTGGTCGTTGTACAACAATACAAGTGCAGGCTGTGTCAGTACAAGAGTGTGTCCAAGACCACCCTTCTGCGCCACGTGAGAGAGCGCCACGTCCAGACAGGTAAATAAAGACCCCCAACATATGCAGGGATTCTGAGACCTCCTCCGCCCCCCCCCCCCCCCCCAACCTATACTGGGAGTCTTAGGGACCCAACCCCAACCTATACTGGGAGTCTTAGGGACCCAACCCCAACCTATACTGGGAGTCTTAGGAACCCGACCCCAACATATACTGGGATCCTAAGGAACCTTCCCCCGCCCCCCCAACCTATACTGGGAGTCTGAGGAACCCAACCCCAACCTATACTGGGAGTCTTAGGGACCCGACCCCAACATATACTGGGATCCTAAGGAACCTTCCCCCGCCCCCCCAACCTATACTGGGAGTCTTAGGGACCCGACCCCAACACATATACTGGTATCCTAAGGAACCTTCCCCCCCCCCCCCCCAACCTATACTGGGAGTCTGAGGAACCCAACCCCAACCTATACTGGGAGTCTTAGGGACCCGACCCCAACATATACTGGGATCCTAAGGAACCTTCCCCCCCCCCCCCCAACCTATACTGGGAGTCTGAGGAACCCAACCCCAACCTATACTGGGAGTCTTAGGGACCCGACCCCCAACATATACTGGGATCCTAAGGAACCTTCCCCCCCCCCCCCCAACCTATACTGGGAGTCTGAGAGACCCAACACCAACATATACTGGGGGCCTGAGGGACCCCCTCTCCCCAAACATATACTGGGGGCCTAAGGAGCCCCACATCCCCCCCAATAATCACGTCTTTCTCAGCCTGCAGGGATCAGAGGAGGAGCCGCGGGGGGAGGGCCGTGCAAGCACCGGAGGAGGAAGAAGAGGAGGACGATGATATTGTGGATGCTGGAGCCATAGACGACCCTGATGGTAATGCTGCCACTCACCGTTCCCGCAGCCACCACCACCACAAACACACAGCTGGCGCCGATCCAAATGGGCTTTCCATGCGGCAGATCAGCAGTGTCGCCCTTATACACCCCTTACTCTCCCGCCCCCTTACTGTCCCCTTAAGGTCCCTTCTCCTTACTGTCCCCCAACAGTCCCCTACCCCTACCGGTCCCCTTCCTGTCCCCGTCTCCTTCCTGTTCCCGTCTCCTTCCAGTTCCCGTCTCCTTCCTGTCCCCGTCTCCTTCCTGTCCCCGTCTCCTTCCTGTCCCCGTCTCCTTCCTGTCCCCGTCTCCTCCTGTCCCCGTCTCCTTCCTGTCCCTGTCCCCGTCTCCTTCCCATCCCCGTCTCCTTCCCGTCCCCGTCTCCTTCCTGTCCCCGTCTCCTTCCTGTCCCTGTCCCCGTCTCCTTCCTGTCCCCGTCTCCTTCCTGTCCCCGTTTCCTTCCTGTCCCCGTCTCCTTCCTGTCCCCGTCTCCTTCCTGTCCACTCAGTGGCCTCTGTCCCCTTGCTGTCATCGTTCTGTCCCATCCAGGAGACAGTGACTATAGCCCAGGAGAAGACGGGAGTCGCAGTCGTCAGCCCAGTTCTCCCCACGGGACCCTCGCCAGAGAGAGACCACGCAGAAGGCCTGGACGCCCACGCAAGGTCCCACGCACCCACGGTGAGAGACACGCGTCCCTGGGCCCCCGGCACTGCTCCTCGCACCAGGAGCTGACACTCTGATCTCTCTCTGCTGCAGGACCTGAGATGGCCACGGCTCTTCCCCCACCGTCCACTGACAGCCAGACTGAGACGGGCATCGGCCACTCCGACTCCGAGAACAAGGACCCCTCTTCAACTCCCACAGACCACGAGGAGCAGAAGCCCCCACAAAGACCACGGGGGCACCCTTCCAAATACTTTATGGGGAGGAAGTACAGAAGATACCGAGGCCACCAGTGAGTGGGGAGGGGGGGATGTGGCATGGAGGGAAGATTGGAAGATGGGGTAGAACTGGGGGTAACACTGGGAGCGTGGCACACAGGTGGGTAACACTGGGAGCGTGGCACACAGGTGGGTAACACTGGGAGCGTAGCACGCAGGGCTGGATAACACTGGGAGCGTGGCACGCAGGGGTGGGTAACACTGGGAGCGTAGCACGCAGGGGTGGGAACCACTGGGAGCGTGGCACGCAGGGGTGGGTAACACTGGGAGCGTGGCACGCAGGGGTGGGTAACACTGGGAGCGTAGCACGCAGGGGTGGGTAACACTGGGAGCGTGGCACGCAGAGGTGGGTAACACTGGGAGCGTGGCACGCAGTGGTGGGTAACACTGGGAGCGTAGCACGCAGGGGTGGGTAACACTGGGAGCGTAGCACGCAGGGTTGGGTAACACTGGGAGCGTGGCACGCAGGGGTGGGT
>NW_027456467.1:0-18906 GCF_040206685.1 Ascaphus truei
AATAGTTTTCTCACAACCCCCCTCCCTTATCTCTACACACACCCCACCCACACACGCCTGTATTGTGTTGCTGTTTACTTTGCTATGAAACAAAATGGTAGGCTTTTCAAATACCACTAGAGATTGTGTTCTAATCAATTTTAACGCTCTGCTTCAACACAACCTGTCTTAATTTAAACTATATTGCAGTTTCTGTAACCCTAATGTTCCTTTAGAAGCATGGACTTGTTATATACTGTAGATGAATTTGAGAGTTCTTAGTATTGTATTGCATAAACCTTCACAAATTTACTGTATTCAAGAAGGATGTCAAGAGAAGTCTTAGTTTGTGTCTCTGGTAAATTTAAAGTTTAATTTTAACACTACCATAATAGTACACACTGTATCATAATAGTAAATGCAGCACAAATTAACCTTATCTGCTAAATTCTTTACCTTTTTAAAAATGTCTTTATATAAGTAAATAACAATATTCCTCTATATCATGCAAATTGGTATATAAACATTGTAGGCGCCGTTTATTTTCTTTCTTAGCTGTGATGGCAAAAGCGTCCGTGTAGAATTTCACATGAGTACCAATGGACCCTGTAACATTTCCCCTGGATGTGCTGCAGGTCCCTTTTAGCATTTGCAAAGATTCTAAAACGTCTCTTAACACATTTTTGTCACGGAAGGGAGAACAGTCGAAAGCGTGGGAACTCTGATCGAGAGAGCGCTTCCATACAAAATACCTCCAGATCAGGTCAGGAGCAGAAGCAAGATGTTGAAATGCCACCTACCCGTGTGGGAGGGTGCAAAGTTCAGAGTACAAAAAACAACACAAGGTAAAATATTGTGAAGCATTCTTATTTAATGGAGTTGAATTTAGATTAAACAACCTATTTGGTGAACTGCAAAAACAAGATCACTCATCTTATTGGTTTTATAAAAACGGGTATTTTTCTAGTGTATTATTTGTGATCAGAAATCAACTATGAAGACCACAAGTAGTAATGTTATTTCACAGAGTGCTTTTCTCCCAATGGAAAACAAAGCGTTTCAGAATTACAATATAGTACGTAGTGCTGTACATATAATTTTACAGACATGGGCCCTGACAAGCTTGTGTGTGTGTGTGTGTGTGTGTGTGTGTGTGTGTGTGTGTGTTAGTTAAAACTTTGTACTGACCTTTTCAGGATTTGTGATCCTCGCCATCACCAGCATTTGCTGATTTTATAATAATTTCAGACATGTAAGCTGTAATACATTTTTCACTCTACAGATATGTTGTATACCCTGTCTGTATTTTGTTACACTGCACAAAAAGAGAGTAGGAGAATGTGTCTTTTCTTGGTGTTTAGCCTCTTCGTTCTCTTCCCTTCCAATGCCCTAAACCAAATTGATATGCATATGCAAGTAGTCCATCATATTAATAAACCCACTCGGATCATCTTGGTTGACTTGCTCCTTTTTTAAATCTTCAGAAGTGAGGTGCAGAACCTATACATTGATGTTGAACTAATCTGTATGGAGTATAACCAAATCTTTATACAGTAGAATAATGCAGCGACTGCTTCCCATCTCGTAAAAGAATGCAGTGTTTGATAAACTAATCTAGGTGTGATCCTCATGTATCCAAAATAATGCAATTTACTATTTCCCACAGCTAAAATGCACTAATTACATTTTAAAAAGGAGATGAGCGTCAAGGGTGTGGAAATCTACAAAAAAAAAAAAATCCTAAAGACTCATAAAAGAAAATTTTGAAGCATGCAGAAGGGGGCTTCCATTTTTACCTGGGTTGCAGTCCTATTTCAGAGGGCATTGTCTTGATTTCTCTCCCTCACAAGCTCTGCATATTGTGCCTTTTAATGCGTGTTGCTCATCAAATGTCATGGAAATAATTGCCACACTTTTTTACTTTCTCTAGGAGTAGGGATGATCGAAAGAAAGATGACCGCTCCCGTAAAAGGGAGTATGACCGGAACCTTCCACGACGAGATTCGTACAGGGATAGGTACAACAGGAGACGAGGGAGGAGTCGTAGTTACAGCAGAAGCCGTAGCCGCAGTTGGAGTAAAGAGAGACAGCGGGATAGAGACAGAGATAGAAGTCGTAGCAGAACAAGGAGCAGAACAAGGAGCAGAGGTACTTATATTTGTCTTGCTTTTAATCTTAGTCTGAGGATGTTGAATTTCCTATTGTAATATCATGTAAATTTTAAAACTCAGCTCCACTGAGGTGCGAAGTGAAATGCATCAGCACTTTGTTGTAAACACTGTTCTCTTTTAAGAATCGTTTATTTATTTTTCATAAAAAAAAAACCAGTCCTTTTTAATTTAGCTCAATAAGCAAACATGGTTTTATCCGAAAAAGTTTTATTATTTTTTTTTTGCTTTTGTTTCTGTTTCATTCACGTTTTTAAAATGATGATTTTTTTTTTTGTTTTTAACAGACAGAGATTCTGGGAAGCCAAAGTATGACCCTGGTAGATCGGATCCAATAGACAACAATTACCCAACGGGATCTTCCGTGCCCCTCCTCGTATCTGCTCATTACCCAGTTCCTACCCTAAGCAGCACCATTACAGTTATTACCCCATCACACCATGGAAACAACACAACTGAAAACTGGCCAGAATTTCATGAAGATCAAGTGGACCACAGCGCTTATGCTAGACCTCCGATGCCTAAGAAACGCTGCAGGGACTATGACGGTATGCATAACAGTGGAGTACTTTGAAGTCAAAGGCAACTTACACATTCAGATTCATGTTGTACCTATCTTGAAACCACTCAATCTTTTATTTAATTGTATAACTTAAGAAAGTAGCATTTTAAAATATCAACGCCCTAACTTTGTTCTTTATAAGTGTTAATTGCACAGATGCTGTAACCACAGTGTGTAAATTGAATGTTGATAGTAGAAAATCTCATGATAACTGTTTTAAATGTGAATGGACAAACTATAAATTTGTGTGTTCCCAAGCAAACCTTTAAGTTGAATTTAAGAGGACCCTGTTCATAAATGAAAGGAACGGCAATCCATGTTTTAGTTAAGTTGTCGCACATATAATTCTTCTAATCCTTTTTGTAGCTTTCAAGGATATATTGAAGCACCAAACAACTCTAGGCTGTGAAATTTCAGATGGCATATTTTCTTCTGATTTGTTCATTTTTAGTCCCATATTTGCCATCCTGAGTTGATTTTGCCCTATGATTTTCATGTTCAATTTGTGTAACATGTCTTGGCTTTTGTTTCCTCAGAGAAGGGATTTTGCATGAGAGGCGATATGTGCCCTTTTGACCACGGGAGCGATCCTGTAGTCGTTGAAGATGTAAACCTACCCGGGATACTACCCTTCCCAGCACCACCTCCAGTTGTAGACAGGCCACCCCCTCCCGGCCTTCCCCCACCATCACTTTTAACACCACCTCCTGTAAATCTCCGACCTCCGGTCCCACCGCCGGGTGCTCTTCCACCCAGCCTTTCAGCAGTCACAGGTACTGTGCCAAAACCAACAGAATGTGTAACTTGAAGGGTAACAAGGTGTAGAATGGTCTAGTGTATACAATTATTGAAATACATCTTAGCCAGATTCTGTGATAAGAGCTAGTGTAAGCATTTTAAAATGCAGGATTTTATCTTCATTTGTAGGATGTCTTCATAGCATCTTTAAATGGTGGTAACCTGTAAAGAAATAGACATGGATTTAGTGAGTCATGTTTGTTTCCAAATGTAACGTTGGGATCAGTTTTCTGTAAGGCCACGTATATCGTGTGTGTGTGCGCGCACAAGTGTTCTCGCAGCGTCACGCTCGTCTGTAGCAGGAGAGATTTCTGTCCTGCAGGCAGGCGATGGGGAGGCATGTCGGATGGCGAGACGTCACGGAGCCGGTTTGCCCACATTGGGCAAATCGGTCACGTGACCCGGCCATCACGCGGCAAAGACAAACAAGTTTGTCTCGCCACGCATCAGCCGCTTTGGCGCTCACTATGCACATGCGCATTGGCCTCCATTGGTTTGACGTCGCTCGCGTCGCACTTATAGTGACGGTGACGTCATGCTGCGGGCGCTGGAAAAATCAAATTGACTTGACTTCCAGCGATAGCGACCAAACCGTCGCGCCGCTTCTACTATAAGCTCACGCGACGGCAATACATTTGTTTTGCTGCGACGTCGCGTCGCCGGCACTATAAGTGCGGCCTAAGACTCTTACGTGTTTGCTGAAAGATACCAGCAATAGTGTTCAAGCATTGTTTTAGTTGGAGATTGTGAGACATCAGTTTTTAACTCAAATTATAGATATCTTTTACTCTGTACATAGTGTACGCAATAAACACAACACAAATTGTTACATAATGTATTGAGCATCTATTACTGTTGGAAATTTCGGTAGAAAGAGACCTGCCCACACACTATTTAATATTATTTGAAGGTCTTTTTCTTATGACACATTGAAGAGGTTTTTAGGGTTTAAATGCTTCTCATTTTGTTCTTTACAGGACCGCCACCTCCTCTTCCGCCTTTACAGCCTGCTGGTATGGATGCTCCTCCCAACTCTGCTACAAGCTCCGTTCCTACTGTTGTGACCACTGTCATTCGTCATCCTCCTCCCCCTGGAGCACCACCCTCTCTCTTTTCCTCAGGTATCATTACTCATGTATTTTCAGTATTTATATGTTACTACTTCCTTATTTTCGATTTCTTTGTAGTTATATGTTTTTATTTCGCTGGACCTATGGTGTCATGTTGTACATAGGGTTGCCTTGTGCCCAGTATTGAACCGGACTGTGCTGTATTTGGATCCTCTGTCCAGTAAAACAGTAAAGGTTATTCTTGACATGTATGTGTAAACCGGTATTACCTCTGTGGACATACTGTAGTGGCCTGACCAGTTTGGTGGGCTGCGGGATTTTCCTGAGCAGGGGGCTGGGCAACTTCTTTCATCCTGATTGGCTGCTGCTGGGTAATGTCAGGAGCCTGGTGCCAAGGAGAGGAGGAAACGGCATGGAGCGGAGAGGTGTGTGTCTCGAGCACGTGTGTGTCTCGAGCACGTGTGTGTCTCGAGCACGTGTGTGTCTCGAGCACGTGTGTGATTGTGTCTCGAGCGCGTCGTAACTTGCACCATTGTGTCCAGTATTATTGGAGAAGACACCTGGCAACCCTAGTTATACAACATACCATCAATATTCTCCATGGGTAGCTACTGTCTTTCAAATTGTGTAAGCTTGGATTATTGTTTACATAAAACTTCATATTCATTAATATAATATTCAGTTTAGTCTGTGTGACATCTCTATTGCATAAGATCTTTAGTGTTAAGGAAATAATGTTGAACCCGATTTTAATGTTATTTTTTTCCCCCTACATACAGTTGCAACAAGACCTATTCCATTGTTTCGAGAAACATATGAAGCAGATGGATACAATCCAGAAGCGCCAAGTATGACAAGTACTTCAAGACCTATGTATAGACATCGTGCCCATGCTCAGAGGCCGAATTTGATAGGCCTTACATCTGGAGACATGGATTTACCTCCAAGAGGTACAGTGAAAGCCTCATGTCTTGAAATTAAGTTGATCAATTTTAGTGTATTTGAACCACCATCTGTTTGTGTAATAATGTTTGTATCTTGTTTACACTTTCACCTTCTCCTAAAAAAAGAACGCAGACTTTACAGTGCCATTGTATCTCCTGAAAATACAATTCTGTGTACGCCCCTTTAGCACAATAGTTGCTTTTCTAAACTGGTGGGAGCTACTGATCCCATGTTGCATGTATACCAGAGATGGCGACACATTTTACCTAATATTTGGTGGAAAATATTAAACACACACACACCAACACACACACACACCAACACACACACACACCAACACACACACACACCAACACACACACACACCAACACACACACACACACCAACACACACACCAACACACACACCAACACACACACACCAACACACACCAACACACATCCACACCAACACACACACCAACACACACACCAACACACACACCAACACACACACCAACACACACACCAACACACACACCAACACACACACACACACACACACACACACACACACACACCAACACACCAACACACCAACACACCAACACACCAACACACCAACACACCAACACACACACACACACACCAACACACACCAACACACACACACACACACACACCAACACACACACCAACACACACACACCAACACACACACACACACACACACACACACCAACACACACCAACACACACACACCAACACACACACACACACACCAACACACACACTCACCAACACACACACTCACCAACACACACCAACACACACCCACCAACACACACCAACACCAACACACCAACACCAACACACCAACACACCAACACCAACACACCAACACACACACTAACACACCAACACACACACTAACACACTGTATATACTACTAGACAGCACTGTACAACGAAAATATACTCAGTGTACAGGGTGCACTGAACAAAGTGGGCCCAAACAACCCCACTATAACGCATAGAAACCCAAAAGAAGCTCCAGCACACACTGATTAATAGAACAAACGTAGAACGTCTCGGATTAAGCCACAAATTTAATAGCATAAATAGAACATATTGTCACAAAAAGGAATTGCTAAATTGCTGTAATTGCAGAGCCTACAGCTCTAAAAGCCACCGGAGCAGGGGGGAATACAATGGGAAGGGAAGTGTGGGAGACAGAAGGGGGTGGGGAGGAAAAAAACATATAAAGACAATGGGGTAGGGTAAGAGGGACAACATTTCAGGGAAAAAACCCTTTCCTCAGGCCCGTTCCCTTGGGTCCAAAGGAACCTCAAGGTACTTCCCTTAACCCCCCTAAGAGAGAGACAATCTCAAATTCAGAATAATCGCAGAATCATATAATCTAGCAGTGAACGGTCCAATGTGGCATAGGAGAAGGTATATGAGAAACTCAAACCGTTCTTTTTCTCACTGTTCAGAAGCTACTGGCATCTCTTCATTTCTTTCACTACAGTCATGACTAACACTGACTGGCACACACACACACTCACACTGACTGGCAGCACACGCACTGACACGCGACCACTGACACGTGACCACTGACACGCGCCCACAAGGAATTCAGTTATTATAAATATAGAAGTGCAAATAGCAAAAACACGTGTTCTAAGTCAAACTTTATTGCGTTTTGGCACTGAAATTGTGTTTTTGATTTTTAATTAAAAACATCACCATTACAAATACAATTTCTGTGACAAAACAGTGACAAAAGCCAAAGTTTCACTTAAAATGCATGTGCTCGGCGCACATACACTTTTTTTTAAACTAGTAAATAACCGTGAGAATTGGTATCCTCTGACTAGGCTACAACAAGATGTACGGAAGTATTGTTTTGACCATAAATTATATGAATATAATTGTGATACACAAGGAGTGTTTAATTTGACACTGCAGATGCAAACTTTTTTTGTGTGTATGTCTTTTTTGCAGAAAAAATGGTCAGCAACAATATGAGGATTGTTGTTGATTCTGAGTCTCGGAAAAGAAATCTTGGATCAGGGGAAATGGGGATACCTCCGAAAAAGCCATGGTTTGACAAGTAAGCGGACCAAAGAAACTTAGACTAGAAACAAAATGGGCAATGGGATCATGCCAAACTAATGTATTTTTACTGTTTGGTTTACTCTGGTCACATTAAATTATCATGTGATGTGTGCTGCTATCTAAGAGCACCGATGTGGAGAGAATATTTATTACAAAAAATAATCTGACAAAAGTAACTTTACATAGAGAATCCTTTATCAGCACGCACGACTAAAGTTTCCTGCATAGGGTCTCAACTAATCTATGTTACTTAACTGTGTATGTTCAGTTCACTTGTAGTGCTAACTAAAAGAATGTATTGCTATGTATATTTCTACATTATTTCACTACCTTTGATGGGACAATAATTGCAGTAACTTGTTTTTTGTTCTAAATTAATTAGTATTAATTGGTACACTGCCTTTGGTGTATCATTGAAGTTGGTAAACCAGAAATTATTTTCCTTTCTTTTTATTCTTTGGCTACAGATAAAACTTTGCATAGTTGATCTGGTAGATATTACATACCATACACTAAATGTGTTCATCTGTTTTCTTTCACAGACAAAACTTCAACAGAATTAACCATCCTGGCTTTCAGAAAAAGATGCCGTTTGGAAATGAAAATACTAAACTTGAATTAAGAAGGATTCCACCGGAGATGAATAACATCAGCAAACTAAATGAGCACTTTAGTAAATTTGGGACATTGGTGAATTTGCAGGTTGTAATTTTCTTATTTGCATACGTGTGTATGTGTATGTGTGTGTATGTATATATAGAGATATAGAGATATAGATATAGAGATAGATAGAGATTTTTTTTTTTGTCTATCTCTCGTTACATTTTTAGTATGAATTATATTCTAAAAAAAATTATTGGTTTTCCTTCAACGATGAAGTCAGTCAATGTAACAGTGTTTCTCCCTATAGGGTTACATTCAATTTTGTCTCAAGAAGTTGTTCACTGTAGCAGTTATTGATAAGAGGGAGTCTTCTGTGCTTACTCTTAAAGGCAAAGCCACGACACAGGCGTGGAAGCACAGTTCATGTCAACCCCCTTCAGCAATTAAAGAGTTCATTTAGAAAAGAACACATGTATTTCTATCTCTTTGAAACCTATGAACTTTCGATGTCAATATTCAGGTTGCCTATGAAGGTGATCGAGAAGGTGCCCTTATCCAGTTTGCAACATATGATGAAGCAAAGAAAGCAATATCTAGCACAGAAGCAGTTTTGAATAATCGGTTTATCAAGATGTACTGGCACCGACAAGGCTTCACTCAGCAGATACAGAATCCAACCTCTCCTAAGGTATTTACACGCACATTTAACATTTCTTACAGTTCTCTTAAATGTACTACTTTGAGAGCTAAGGAATGGGGTTGCCTACATTTTGATGAATTTGCGTAAAACGCGAGCTCTGTTGTTGCACCGAGATAACATTCGACAGTTAAGCATTAATATTATCAGGAAAAATCCCTCAAGTCTTGGGGGCTTATTCTATTTCGCCAATCGGATCAAGAGCCTGCTCTGGCTAATAGAAGTAGCCCCTCCATACACTTAGCTTTCTGGCATCCCTGGTTTACCTTCCAAAGTCCTGCCGTTTCCCTTACGCACATTTTGATTGGGTTATCTACTCTCAAATGGCATATTTGCACCTTTATAGGTGCTGTGCAGATTTCGATGTGTGGATAAAGATGTGCAACATAATTAAGCACATTTTCCTTGTTTATTGAGCCAATGCTATGGACAAAACGGCAGTTCTCCCAATGAGATCTCATCAGAAACTGTCTGCAATTAGTCTCTTGCGTCCTTCTATCATGTGCGTTGTGGAATAATAAAGAGGACTTTGTGCTGAAGACCCTTTATCTAGAAAGTGAAAGTATACATAGGTCATCCTATGAGAATGTGACCTTCAGACCACCTGCTTGTTTTGTTGCTTTGAGTAAATTGCCTTTTTGTTCATAATTAAAGGTTGGTCAACTTCCAATGCAGCCCCCCAATTTACCTGTGATGAAGCAATCTGTGAAAGAGCGCCTTGGACCTGTACCTTCAAGTAACATTGAGCAAGCAGAGGCCCAAAATGCTAATGCAGAGATGTCTCAGGTATTTACCTGTACTATAATGTATTATAGTGCAAGTCTACTGACGTTATCTTTTACATAGAAAACTAGTATGGAGTTAAACTTTTGTGATAAATAGCAGGGCCCCGCTTTTCGGCGATCCGCTCATACGGCGGCGTCGATAAGGGGGCCGCCATCTTTGATTCCGAGTCGCACATGCGCAGAACGGGCGGGTGCGCCCGGCGCGCATGCGCAGACCGTAGTTGCACGCGCAGACCGTAGGCCGCGCATGCGCAGAACGGCAAACGCCGTTCTGTGCATGCAAAATCATTTCATTACACTGGTAGTTGGGCATAGCCAATTATTGTTTGGCGCTGGAGTGAAGCCCATATTTCTGCAGTCTGTCAGAATATGTATACAGATAAAGGCTGCGTTAATATATAATGCAGGATTACCCTGCTCAGCACCCGGAAGTGCTCATCCCCACCTATCATTTGGCTATAAGATGTTTAGACAGGTTTCTATCTAGACTACACTTTGTCTGTTCAGGAAAAACTATATAGGCAATACCCACACTATTTATGTGATACACCAAGTCTAGTAACATATATATAGATATAGATATATATATATATATATATATAATACTGCAATACTAGCACTTCAGCCCCACACCTCTTTTTGGTTCTTTTAATTGTTTTTATTAGAGTTTGTGTTCTGTATGTGTGGTTCCCGAACAGTTTTTTTTTTTTAAAAGTTACTTAATAAAAATTACAGGCATATCCCGTTTTACATACACCCGCTTTATGTACACTCGCAAGTACGTACATTTATTTTTAGTTACACCATACCCCTGTGTACGTACGCATGCTTCGCGAGTACGGACACCAGGGGGCGGCGTGCGTGCGCACCTCCAATACAGCAACCTCCTTCATTGTGGTCCCTAACTGAGTGGGAGTGCAGGTAAGGGGGAACGGGGAGATCGGGCGCGCCATCAATCAGCTGCTATAGCAGTGATTCCGCCCGCACTGCAGCTCCTGGCTTTTCTTCCTCCGTTCTCCCCCCTCCCTCCCTCCTCCTGCTGTAGAACAGAACTTTGCATGTGAGTTACAGGCTACGGGGGAGGGGGAGGTGCTCTTCTACTGCATTCTGTGCTTGTGGGTGTGTCTGTGTGTGTCTGTCTGTGTGTCTGTCTGTCTGTCTGAGTGTGTGTGTCTGCGTGTGTCTGCGTGTGCGTGACTAAGTGCGTGTGCGTGCGTGACTGAGTGAGAGTGCGTGAGAGATTGTGTGACTGAGGGAGTGCGTGAGAGATTGTGTGACTGAGGGAGTGCGTGAGAGATTGTGTGACTGAGGGAGTGCGTGAGAGATTGTGTGACTGAGGGAGTGCGTGCGTGACTGAGGGAGTGCGTGCGTGTAAGCCAAGCTGATCAAGGACCTGAGTAAGGCCGTGCGTATAGTGCCGGCGATGCCGCCCAAAAACAAACACATTGCCGCCGCGTGCGCTTATAGTAAGCGCGAGAGAGGCAATGCGACGGAGCGGACTTTGGAAGCCGGGAATATTTGATTTTCAAGGGCTGTCACCTCATGTGACAGCCCCTGAACAAATCAAATGTCCGGGAGTCTGCGATGCTGCCGCAAAGCGAAATATAACTTTCACTAGCGGGGATGGGTGACGTCGCCTGTCGCGGGCACTATACGCACGGCATAAGCAAGCACAGCATTGTAAAACACTGTACTGTACTGTATTGTACTGTACTGTTTTCACCAAAGTCACAAAAAATAAGTCCCAAAAATATATCAGTCAGTCAAATAAATGCACCTCACCTTCATGCCCCTTCAGTAAAAATACTGTACAGTAGTAGATATGCCCTCTCCTTCATCCTTCCTACATATTTTTAAAATAATTTTCCATTCATCTATGTTGTATCTGTCAGCACATAAGAAAAATCAGCTGACATTAAAATTTTTATTTCAATAAAGCCTACTGTATTTATTTTGGTTACAAATGCATTATTTACATCAGTTATGCACATATATGATGTTTGCAGTACAGTACATGCATTGTAAAGTGGAAAAAAGGTAGTGCTTCACTTTAAGTACATTTTCACTTTACATACATGCTCCGGTCCCATTGCGTATGTTAAAGCGGGGTATGCCTGTACGTTTTAATTAGGGTGTTCTTTTCGTGCCACATTATAGGGATTCTTTTCTGTTATAGTTTCTGTCAGAATCTGTCTACATATAATATATATAATATGCTATGGCTGTTGTTCAGTGATGTCTGGAATGGATTGAATGCATCTAAATTGAAATTGCTCATGAGATTTCAGTTGACTCTGTCCCTTTCTTCTGCAGTAAGATTTATTGTAGTAGCCTTTGTGGTTTCACAGTGTTCTAAAGGTTGCTAGGACTTTTCCAAAGCCAGAGTTTTTACCAGTTCTTTATACAGTAATATATTTTACTACACGTACACTGTATAGAATACGTATTGTATACAATTACCTGTATTGTTTTTATATTTTCATTGGAAACAATGCTTTAATACATTCCTGTTTCTTAGAACGTGATCAAAGTACCCATAAAAGAGAGACTGGGTTATATGTTGAAACAAACATCTACAGCAACAGAAAAGGTTAGGAAATCCTTATTCATTACTCTTTAAATTGTGTATGGTGCATTGATAACAAATGATATAATATATAGTAGGTACCTAACACACCTGGTAACATTTACTACTTCTTGCAAAGTAATTAGTAATCCAACACTGAGGCTGTGTTTCTACTGAAAACTGTTTCTAGTATACGTTGTTAACATTCAAGCTCAAGATGTTCTTTCTGCTTATTTTGTATTGTATGTCTTTTATTTATATAGCGCCAAAAGTGTACTCAGCGCTTCACAAATAATAATTTTTACTAATATAGGAATAAAGGTCCACTGTATATTGTAGTTGACTATTTCTAATTTCTTATTTTGCGATAAAGTGATGGGTGACACAACGGCAATTCCATTTGACTTAAGAAAGCAACTACTTGACTACATTTTGAATTATGTATATATATCTATAGATAGAGAGTTGATAGATATGTCAATATATCAATGATTTATAGTGGCACTCCACTGGCAAAATGGTTAACTGCCTGGGTGCATTGGCTTCTTGGTGATGAGGTATTGAAGAAAGTAATAGCAGGCACTCCAGCACTTGTTGAAAAATGTAATACATTTATTACACAAGGTGAACGTTTCGGTTTTCCAAGGAGTCTTGGGGAGAGCCAAAACGTTGATTTGATTTATTTGTGTTTGATTTGAAGTGCTGGTTGTTTAAAGTGTGTGCAGTTAGAACCAGAAGCAGTTTGAACAAGGAAGCGGTTAAACAGGGTATAGTATATTGAAGTACAGTTTACTGTTAGTACTTCTAAACTTCATAGTTGCTAGAATGAGCAGGATTGAAAATGCCACTCAATGCACATCTTGCCACATATATGTGCACTTGGAGCAGCTGTTCCAAGGAGCATACCGCTGTGAGAAATGTGAGCGGGTGGTCTCTTTAGAATCAGAGATTGCTGATCTGAAGAGGCAACTTGCAATATTGAGGGACATTGGCAATCTTGAAAGGGGTTTAGAGCTCACTGAGCAGGCCTTTGCTTCGACTGATGGTGCAGATGGTGGCGCTGTTAGTGAGGAGCAGGTAGGTAGCTTGGTTGCTGTTAGTGAGGAGCAGGTAGGTAGCTGGGTGACAGCAGGGGCAATAGGGAGAGGCAGGTCGTTTCTGAGCTGACACATCCCAATAGATTTGCCATGTTGAGTGAAGATATTGGGAATGTCGGGCGGAAATGGCAATGCTGGGGGAGACTAATTCCTCTAGCAGCCAGGGGAATAGTTCCTCCAGCACAGTGGGGACTCGGGATGCTCAGATACAAAGAAAGATTGCGGTGGTAGGGGACTCCATTGTTAGGAAGGTAGATAGGGCAATCTGTTGCCGGACCGCAGGAACCGAACAGTTTGTCTCCCGGGTGCTCAAGTTCAGCACATTGCGGATCGGGTAGACAGATTGTTGGGGGGGGCTGGGATTGACCCGGCGGTCTTGGTACAGGTTGGCACCAATGACAAAGTTAGAGAAAGATGGAGGGTCCTAAAAAATGATTACAGGGATCTAGGCCAAAAGCTTAAGGCAAGGACCTTCAAGGTAGTATTTTCTGAAATACTTCCGTTGCCATGCGCTACCGCAAGGAGACAGTCAGAGATAAGGGAGGTTAATGCATGGCTAAGAAAGTGGTGCAGGAAGGAGGGGTTTGGGTTTTTAGAGCACTGGGGCTCCTTTTCTGAGAGGTGCCATCTATTCTAGGGACGGATTGCACCTCAATGAAGAGGGATCTTCTGTGCTAGGGGGGAGAATGCTAAAAAGGTTGGAGGAGATTTTAAACTAGGATGGAGGGGGGAGGGGAATGAAACAGGTAATGAACTAAATGGAATAGAGGAGGATACAAGGTGGTATGGAGGTAGAATGGGTGCGAGTTTGACAAGCAGGAAGACACCCATAGTAAATACAGATAATACTAGAAAACTTCTAAAGACTAAACCAAGTGGGCGCAGAAAGGAAGGAGCAGATAAGATAATAGTACAGGCTGAAAAAAAAACTTAAATGCATGCTTGCTAATGCAAGAAGCCTGACAGATAAAATGGGGGAGCTTGACTTAATAGCTGCAAGGGAGCAGTATGATATCATAAAGTAGCAAAGATGCGCGCAGTGTCAATAGATCCCCGTGATTCGAAATAGGTGGTCTCCCTCTGCAGCTCTCACTCTCCCTTGATCAGCGGGGTAATATGAATCAATGCTTTTTGTCTGCATGATATCATAGGCATTACTGAAACATGTATGTTCAGTATCTTCAATTCTTAAACTTCTTTTTCTTCAGGTGTTATCCACTTCCACTGGCCTTACAAAAACGGTTTACAACCCAGCAGCTTTGAAAGCCCTGCAAAAATCTGTATCCTATTCTGTTTCACTGAACAACATTGAGGCACAGAAGAAGAAACGGGTAAATAGTTAACTTTTCTGTTCACAGAAACATATAAATAGTTTAATATGTTAGTTGTGGGGAGGTGTTCCAGGTTACCAGCATAGTCCATGTTCGAGTATAATATGAAATCACAGAACCATGTAAAACACTTTCTACCGTTTTTAAATGTTTATTTCTTAAAAAATTTACACATTTATGGCCAAAATGTGTTGTACTGAAAAGCAGAATGCAGATCACAGAATATTCCATACATTTGGCCTTGTTAAATGCTAGTCGGCAGTAAGGAATGCAACAGCAGTTATAAAGTCTCAGTGATCAAAGTAATTTGCATAACAAAAATCACAGTGGCATCACTCATGTACACTACCTGCACAAAATATATATATATTTTAAAACTACGGTATATTTTTAATAGAGTGATTATAAAACCAGTGATAATTAGTGTAACCTTTAAAGGAAAGAAACATTAAAAAATAATGCACACTTTTTAGTTTTTTTTCCCCTGTGTATATGGTTTCCTGTGCTTTTATTTTCCATAGGAAGCACTAAAACTTCAACAAGATGTGAGGAAGAAAAAGCATGAGATTTTGGAGAATCATATAGAAACACAGAAGGTGAGCAGCGCGGCTTTACATTTTTTGTTACAGATCAGTGCACAGTTGTCACATTTTGTATATGCAATACATTGTAATTTAAAAAGCAATTAACAAAAAAATGACGGTATACATTGAAATAATTTCACGCGGTAGAACAGGCTGCATTGCGTTTTAAAATGTCACTAGGTTTTGTTTTTTTGTTTTGTTTTTTAAACACAGGTTTGAAGCAGTGGGTCTGTGGAGATGAACTGTGTTCATTTCATCTCCGAGACACCTGCTTCTAGAGATACCGGTACTCTTATTGAGGCAAGTATCAGTCAGAGAAACAAAGTAAAGGAGGCAGATGATCAACTCAGTCACCATACTAGTAGACCAAGGTGAATAATGAATCAAGTGATGTCTGGTGCATGCAAACTGTGAACTGGGAGTGAATAGACAAAACAAAAAATGGAGGGCACAAGATTATACACTCTCAGAGAATTCACTTCGCTGCACACCACCTAATCTAAAACTTAACCTTTAATACAAAAAGGACTCATAAAACATATATCACTGTATTTTATGTATGAACAGTAATTAAAAAGTGTGTATATAATGGAACGGCGTAACCAGGAAACATCCTAATTAGTACCGGCTAAAGTATAATGCTAATAATAGAAAGCAAAAAGACTTCAATGGTCCTTGGACAAAATAGTGAATGAGATCAAACCCTTTTCTTGTATCTTCAAAAGCGAATTGCTTGGGAGTCCACTCCAGTTCCAAGCAATTCGCTTTTTGAAGATGCAAGAAAAGGGTTTGAGCTCATTCATGGTTTGATCTCATTCACTCTTCTGTCCCAGTGCCATAGAAGTCTTTTTGCTTTCTAATACTTGTTCTGGTTTCCAAAGAAAACCAGCTTGACTTTTTAGGCTACTCGTGGACTCGTGTGATTTTCTGTCATTATAACACTGTATTTGTATTGTTTATTGCACTGTTTAATATACCTAGTTGACGTATTCACATAACATTTAACACTATTTAACCAGCGCTTTTTATACACAAAATTTTCACTTTATAATACTAATAATGCCTTGATAAGGGAGAATCTTAACAAATTGGATGGTAAATATAGTGATACCACCATATTGGGATTAGGTGGCAGAGAAATACCCTATTAATAATATTGGTAATGTGCTAAAACCATGTTGCTAGTGGTGCAAACATGTAGCACAATAACGGGGTATAGCCACTATGATCAATGGAGGGAAAATACTATAATCGGTCGTGTGTGTGTGTGTGTGTGTGTGTGTTTTTCTCATATGTGTGTATCTGTACCGTGTTAGCCGAGCTAAATAATAAAAAATGAATAGACGATACAGTTCTGTGGCTAATGAAATGCTTTTTTTTGTGCGAGCTTTCGAGATACACTTATTTCTTCTTCCGGCGTTGTTTCAATGAATAAAGTAAGAAAAGTTTAACTTAAAAACAGTGCATCCTGGAATGTATCTGTGATGGAAGCTTATCCCTGCCCCCTGGCCTGTATGCGATTTATGAATTGAGGTGTTAAATAGTCCCTGAATGTGAGTGATGTATGTGTGTATGTAAATTTATACAGCGCTTTTCAAAAGGTGTGTGTGGAGTGTATACCAATGGCGTGAGTAGGTGTAGAAATGTAATGCATTACTAAAAGTGTGTGAAGATACTATGTGGTCCCTATTTGCAGATAGGGATTGAATTACATAACTGTCTGTTACACATACAAATACTCTGTGTGCAATCATATGGTGCAGAATGTATAGACATGGCCTTTAGCATTCATGGGGAAGAGTTCTCTTGTGTCAGTAGTGACTCATGAAACTGCTGTCTCGGTTTAGGCCACCGCTAAGTGTCCAGAACAGTTGCATAAATTTGTATTTCTCTCCTCCTCTCCTCCTCTCCTTCTATATCTATATATGTGCGTTTGTGTATATACATATACACATATATCTATGTATCTATATAGATCTACAGTGTTCGACAAACCTATACATTTGCTCGCCCCGGGCGAGTGGATTTAACCCCCGGGCGAGTAAATATTGGCCCAAGCAGCACACGTTTGGTACTAGGTGGCGAGTAGATTTTTTTGTGTGGCGAGTAGATGTTTTGGTGATTTGTCAACCACTGTAGATCTATATATATATCTATATAGATATCACGCACACAATGGATACAAATTTATGCAACTGTTCTGGACACTTAGCGGTGGCCTAGACCACAGTTTCATGAGTCACTACCAACACAAGAGAACTCTTCACATGAGTGCTAAAGGCCAGGACATACTTGAAAACGAGAGGTAACTCTCAATGTATTACTTCCTGGTAAAATATTTTATAAATGAAATAAAATAATAAAGGCCATGTCTATACAGTCTGCGCCTTTTAATGAACACACAGCTCTCTTAAACATACAAATACTCTATGTAATTCCATCCCTGTATACCAATAGAGACCACATAGTATCTTCACACACTTTTAGTAATGCAACACCCTCTTACATTTCTACACCATTGGTATAAACTCCCACTCCGCACACACCTTTTGTAAAGCGCTGTATACACTGGACACTTTATAAATTTACACACACACATACGTACACATACGTACACGTACACATACACATACACTCTTACAGCACTGACATTCAGGGACTATTTAACACCAAGTCATAAAGCGCATACAATACAGGGGAGAGGGGGATAGGTTTCAGTCACAGATAACATTCCAAGATGCACTGTTTTTAAGTTAAACCTTGCTTGCTATATTCATTGTAACAACGTCGGAAGAGATCAGGATATCTGCGGTCTATTCACTTTTGATGATGAAGCTCAGCTAACACGGTACTGATGCATACATATTGTGTGTGTGTGTGTGTGTGTGTGTTCTCACCAACAGCGATCCCCTCAATAGATTTTAGTGGTAGGACACTGTATCAGTATACATATGATAGCTATGTACTCCCAATACATAGGTTGTTTGATACCAAGACAGTAGTAAACTATCTGAGCAATGAGCCACAATGTTGCACAATCAATTGAAGAACATTGAAACCAGTACGGATGGTAAGAAAAGTTCCCCTTATATTGCAACTGTCATGTCCTGCCAAGTGAACTAGCCAGATTCAGAGTAGCTAAATTCAAGGAGGAGCTGGCTCAATCCCCTAAGGTTTAGGGCTATATATAATATTGATGGTAAATATGATATATTTAAGTAATAATCCCCTCAGAACAGGGCATTACTGGCCAATAATGCCCTGGCTGCAAGAGTTGAAGGCTTTAACCCAGCCAGGGCATTATTGCCCAGTAATGCCCTGTTCTGAGGGGATTATTACTATTATAGGCTAAATGTAGGCTTTTTCATAAATAGTAGACACTTTTTTGTATAGTTTTATATAGATTTTTTAATTAAAATAAAATGGTAAATACATTCAAGCATAAACTATAAACACTTACACTGCAGCTATCTATATCCACACACTGCCGCCCCCTCTGTGTGTGTGTACACACACACACACACACACACACACACACACACACACACACACACACACACACACACACACACACACCAGCTCTACACACACACACACACACACACCAGCTCTACACACACA